>NC_058162.1:10874324-10904169 GCF_020080835.1 Cotesia glomerata
TGAAATAATACGGTATTTCTGTGGTCATTTTGGCCAGTTTTTTTACTATATACATCATTTCTGCCGTACTTTTGCTGCAAAGTTCAGAAATAATACGATAAAATTACCGTAAAACTCTAGAACTTTTACCGTAAAAAATCTATGTATTAACTATAATATTACTATAATTTTACAATAATAAAATCGTATTTCTACGGTAAAAATACCAAAGATATACTGCAATTTTGCCACGTTTATACTGATATAATTAAAAATATAATGCTTTCTACCATAAGATGGACGGTTGTGTTTATTAGTCGGTGAGTCTTATTAGGTGCCTGAGTAAATAGATACGGTTAGTGTCTCTGATAGCTTAACTGCTAGAGCTTTCGGCGCGTAACTAAATGATCCGGGTTCGAATCCCGGTCGGAACTAAAAAAAATGCTAATAATAATAATAATAATAATAGAGAAATTAATTGATCAACCTCTTAAAGATTATTCGTGATAATTTGTAATATTATAAAAAAAAATGTTAAGCTGTTGAAAAATAGTAATAAAGCAGCATATTTTTGGAATTTTGCCGGTAATGGAAAGTAAGGATCTTCTTTTCCGGTTTTTTGCTGCAATAGTGCCGCAGATATACAGTAAATATGTGGTACATTTACGGTTTAAATGCTGTTAATATACCGTAATTTTTCTATTGTATTGCCGTAAATATTCTGAATTTATTTCGTAATTTTTTCGTAATAATTCGACAAAAAAACTGGCTAAAATAACTGAAGTATTACGGTAAGAATACAGCATTCATATCGTATAAATATCGAATCTTTACGGCATTTCCAAAACCCTGAGGGAGAGTTTCACGGCTATCTTTTTTTTTAATATTTTGAAAATATATTCAGATAAAAATATTTAAAAATAAAATTTTCATTTTTTTAATTATTTTTTCAATATTCGAATATCGATAACTCGAAAATTGAGCGAGATATCAAAAAATTGTATTTTTACTTTTAAATATTAAAATATTAAATATTAAAATTTGTGAACTCTTAAAATTTTATAAGTTACTGTCTAAATACATATGTTAATAATGAAAAAAAAAAAAAAAATAATAAACGAACACTTATTTAACTATAAGTAAATGTAATTTTATAAAGTAGGTTTTAATGCACATCTCCATGAGTATTATTAAAAAAGATTATTACTTAGATTTAATAGAAGTTTTTTTTTTTTTTTTTAATTTCCCGCTAAGAAAATCGAAGATTTTCAAAAATTGGGAAGTTATTGTTTTCACCCCGTTTTGCGGGGGTGGGTGTTAACAATTAAAATTTTTAATTTTCGAGCTATAGCTCCTAATCTAGGAAGAGTTTTCTATGTGCGATATAGAAATGATCTAAGAGCGGATTATACAACGAATCACCTTCAATAAGGATTGCGGGGGTGGGTGTTAAGGGTGTTAAGGGAGAACACCACTGTGACGATCGAAAAAAAAGAGGTGACTCAGGAATTTTTTTGACAGGGAAAATAAAGGAATTTGGGGATCGGTTTTTTTTTATTTTATTAAGGGTACATTAAAGATCATTACCCTAAATTTTTATTAAAAAATATTTAATTATTACAAAGTTATTAACAATTTCGTAGAGCACTAGAAAAAATTTCCCCCTTCATGGTCGGTTCGATAACTCAAAAACGGATCATCTGAAAATAAAAACCCAAATTTTTTTTTTTAATTAGTAAAGATGTAGTTATCGTCGCACGTACGGAATTTTGAAAATTTTAATTTAAAAAAAAATGGCGACTGATTGAAAATTTTCTCACTATTCTTACTGTTTTTTTTTTTGTTTTAAACCGGCTAAAAAAATCTTTAAAATAAAAATTTTTTAAATCTTGAAAAATTCAGTAAGAAACATCAATTTTATATCATTTTTATATTATTAATAATTTTTTATTACCGAAAATAAAGTGGAATTGTGCTATTTGAATCTCGTTCAACGCGTCGCTATGGTCGATGTTCGGCTTTAGTTATAAAGATTCAGTGTCGCAAATCTTCTGTTTCACTTCACTCTTCACCCGCGTAGTTATCAAACTACGGATCCACTGGGACACTCACTTGTCTTAATAACAGCCAGAATGATTTTTGCTCGAGTTCAAAGTTACCAAAAAAGTAAGGCAAAACAAAGCAGATGGTAAAATTTCATCGAGTAACGTAAATAATATAAAGATAATGTCAATTGTCGCGTAAGCGTACTATCGATTCCTAATTAACTATGAGCAATATACTTACACATATAGTTAAGTTATTCAAATCTTATAAAAACAATTTTATGGAATCGGTTTACATAGAACCGTGAAAATACATATAATTGAAATAATTGTCACATTATACTTATTTTAAGAGTTATTCAACAGTTCAGTTGTTGCTTTTAATAACCGTTATCGTAAACTACGGAGGTACGATGATGACACACAGTTTGAAAGGATTATAGATTGCTTATTTATTAAGAGATAGAAAAAATAGAGTAAATATTCAAATTTTTACAGATATCAAAAATAATAAACCTGTAAAATGTCAATAATACAAGACTCTGCTCCAACAAATCAAATGGATGAGCTAGCATTTAAATTGCAGCTCTTATTTTATTACAGTAAGTTGCTCATGAAAAGTTTGGACGAACAATCACAGTTATTGCATGAAATAGAAGTTCAAAAGAGTGAATTAGAAGAGCTAGAGGTATTTTATTTTACATATATTTATTTCTAATGGATTAGATTTTTTTTAAATTAACAACTTTCTTTTTAGGCAATTGCTGAAGCTCAGAAAGATATTAATAATGCTGATAATTAGAAAACTATCTTTGGTGATTTTTTTTATTGCTTTAAATAATGTGTATAAATGTGATATTACTATGTAAGTAATTGGATAAAATGTTAAAATAATTAAATGATGTAATAAGTAGAGTAAAAAATGTAACAAATATTTTTTGTTTTTATTACATAAAATAATTTTTTTGTTTTTCAATGTTTTATTCAACGATTAACAAAGATAATTACATAGTTTAAATTCATATATTATTTACAGTTTATAAAAAATTAAATGTAATTTTTACTTTTATAAATTACATTTTTTATATTAAATTAATTTGTTAACTTATAGAATCATACTGCTGTTCAAACAAAATTAATTTTTTAATAATGAAATCTTAAATTTCAAGTAATCAACGGTTGTGCCTTAGTGAAACATCTTTTTTTGTGCGCGAATAAACTACCGGAATTACTATAAGCCATCCCACAATTATTACTACAAATGAATGGTTTTTCTTTCGTGTGAGTAAATTGATGTTCTCTTAAACATTTGTACATTCTAAAAGATTTACCGCATTTTTCACACAAATATTTATTCTCTCCAGTGTGTTTAGTGATATGAAGTTTCAATAAATGCATCTGAGGATATGTTGCGTCACAAAGGTCACAAACGTAAGGTCGTTCGAGTGTATGAGATCTTTCATGATAAACCAATTTACTTTCAGTTAAAAATCCCCGGCCACAATATTTACATTTATATGGTTTTTCCGCTTGATGAGTTATACTGTGAAGTTTAAGAGATGCATTACTTCCTAGTTTTTTCTTACAAATTTGACACTCAAATCCTTTTTCGCGGAATGATTTTTTATGATGCTTTATGTGCTTATAGAGCGCAGATTTTCGAATATATGATTTACCACATACATAACACTTATTTTCATTTATATTTGTTGATTCGATTGATTCTTCAAGCATATTTCTTGAATCATTATCGTTCAAAACAATTAATTGTGATTTTCTAGGTGATTTCTTTACTTCTGATCTGGCAAAACTTGTGTAACAATGATCATTTTCAATAATATAATTAATATCTTTTCTTAATGACGTAATTGCTTTATTGGTTGTCTTTATTATTATAAATTGATCAGAATTATTATCAATATTTATATCTTTATTTTCATTACCATCACTTATTGGAAAATAAACAATATTATCCGCATTTTTTGGCAGCTTTTCTTGTAACGTTATTTTCTTACAAACATCATCATTTAACATGGATACAAATGATTTATTTTTTGTAGTACAACTACTATTCAAAGATTCAGATGAATGTTCATTAATAATAAGTTTTTTTGTATCTAAATTGGTTGTATTATATGATTTTTGTTTATCCCTTACTTTACTTTCACTAATATTATTTATTTTTTTATCATAAACTCCATATTCAGAGTTATTTGTATTGCGTTGTAATTTATTTAATGCGATTGACTTTTTTAACAAAGATAATGTTCTTGTGTGATGTAATAATTTTTTCTCTTCATGGTGATCGATTATTTCTGTTGCCAGTAAGTTTCCAGTTTGACTAAATTTATCCTAAATATAAACAACCACTATTTATAATATTAAATTTATACTATTATGTATTAATACAGATAAAATTAATGAATGATGATACAGCCGCATTTTTTGATTTTCATATTACTATTCTTATTAGGTAAATGTTTTTATAATTTTTCAAGGTCATTACAATGGATGCATGTAAAAAGTATCTAAAAAATTTTTTTTTTTTTTTTAAATTATGAAAATACCTGTATAGATATGTAACAAATGTCTGACATGATATAGAGTTGCTTTGTTTTACTGATATAGCAAAAGTTTATTTCAAGTCAACCCATTTTTTACGAATCTAGTATTTACTTTTGTATGGATTTAAAAGTAATATAATCAAAATATTGACTGTACTGGCATGGGTTTTCTCTGTGGTTTCCCCATCGCCACTATTTCAACAACCGATAGAAAGGGGTGAGGAATAGGGTAAATACAGTACAGAAAGCACAAGTCGGTCCACAGCCACATTGAGAATAGAGTTATGTGCGAAATGATATGTCGATTATAAAAAAAAGCGGAGAACAAGTTGATAATAAAAAGTGGAGAACATGTTGATTATAAAAAGAGTTGAACGCAAAAGAAACAAGTGTTAGTTAAAGGGGCGAAAGCCAGGTATAAAATTATGAATGTTATATGATAACAAAAGAGGCACTTGAGTGGTATTACTGTGGTTATAGCAAAAAAATATGGAGAATATGGGTTACAGTCTTGTAAAAACCAAAATAGGTATACAAGTAAAAACGATATAATAATAATATAATCAAAATATTAGGACGGCTTAACATCAATTTCATTAATATTACGTAAAGATTTTGAAATTAATTTTTAAGAATAAATAAGTAGACAATACTTTTAAAGTAACACAGTTGACAACTTTTTCAGAAGTTCTGTTGTAAAACTCTTTTAGTTTATTGTCCGTAACTTGACATTGCTTCCATAAATCATGAGCATTATTAATTTTTGCCATACAATCAATACAGATTTTGTTTGGTAATCCATCATTTTCTTCAATCTAAAATATAAACATAAACAGTAAATGAATTAATATCGCAAATTATAAATAGTTTTTAATTTAATAGTTCTGAATCATTAACGAAAATAACTAAAGGTATAATAAAAAGTAATAAATTATTGAAAAAAATTTTTTTTAAACTGAACATAATTTTTTAATAAAATAAACAATTTGAATGAATAAATTAATATATAACTAACCTTAATGCCACAATGTATTTCAAGTTTTTGTTTAAATTCAAGGCTTAATCCACTGTAGTTATCATGACTAGATATTGAAAAAATGTTTTCAACTTTTTTATTTGACACTAGACAAGTTCTGCAGGTGTTATTAGTTATTTTTAAATTCATTGTCTTTGACAACTGAAATTGACATACAGTAAGTAAACATGTGTAAGTGTGACCTCACAGACAGACGAGAATCGAAAATTTGGACAATCGATATTTCAGCGAGAGAATAGAAATTTAAAGCTAAAGTATGGTAAAATAAAAGTAAAATCTTTGAGATATCGATTGTTAAAACTTTCGATTGTCGTTTGTCGGCTAAGTTCAAGCTCTTTCACACGGAATGAGATTATACCAACCATTTATTGGAAAAATAAAAACTCCAAGTTCTAGAAATATAAACTCCCGCTTATTTTGAAAATTTTGTACTTTATTCCATTTATAACATCCTAATAATAGAACGTTTTGATTTATAAGTAAAATTAGCAATAAAAAATATTTTTTGTAGATAAATTGTAACTATTAAATTGTTTGAAAAATTAAAATCAAAAAGCTGAAAATTACTTTTTTTTTTTTTAACAGCATTGTCAAGGTTTATTCCCAAAATGTCCCTACTTTGTGTATATGTATATATGTTTACGCATATTTTTTTTACATAAACTTTGGCACTCGCTAACTCGCGAATTGATCTGTGACAGCTCGTATTTTTATGTAATTTGTTTATTATAGTTTAATGAAAAATTTTCAACATTAGAATAATTCATTCTTTGAATATTTATATTAATTACCAAAGATATTTTTTATTATTAATAATTGTTTACAAACTATAATTATTTATTACAAATTTACTTAAGTACTTATTTTCAATAACATACTTAATTTTTACTGGTCAACAATATCTCCTATCTAAGTTATTTTTAATTTTTAATTACTTGTATAATTAATACTGATAATTTTTATATTCGGAAGTTCTCATTGGATTATTAATTACTATTATCGACAGTAAATCGATTAAAAAAATTCAACAGTACTTAAACGATTTTATTTTTAAAATTTTAAAATCGAAATATTTCTGATATAATGCCTGAAACCAAAAGAAATCCTTGTTATGTTGGATCTATCGATGAAGGAACCAGCAGCGCTAGATTTTTAGTAAGTTTATTATTATCTAATTAATTAATTTTTTTTGTATGATGCAATGTAATAAACATTAATATTTTTTTACAGATATTTGATGTAACGAAAAGGAAGGTAATAACATCCCACCAAATAGAAATAAAACAAAAATATCCTCAGGAAGGATGGGTCGAACAAGATCCAAAAGAGATTCTTTCAGCTGTTTTGAACTGCATCGCAAAAGTAGTTGAGAATTTAGAAGATATTGGTATCGCACCTTCGGAAATTAAAGCTATTGGTATTACTAATCAACGAGAAACTACTGTTGTTTGGGATAAAAATACTGGAGAACCTCTTCACAATGCCATTGGTTATTTTCTGATAATTTAAATTGATTTCAGTTGCTTAAATTGAATGTACTTGAAATTATAATTAAAATTTTATTCATTGATAGTTTGGTTGGACATGAGGACTACAACAACTATGGAAGACATTTTGGAAACGATCCCCAATAAAACTAGAAATAAAAATTATCTAAAGCCACTGTGCGGACTTCCTATGTCACCATATTTCAGTGCTCTTAAAATTCGTTGGCTTATTGATAATGTTCCCAAGGTCAAACAAGCTGTTGAAGCTGGCACCTGTGCATTCGGAACCATTGACACTTGGCTTATTTACGTAAGTTATGAAATATTTCTTTTCGAAACAAGTGGTTACGCTTCTTATCAGCATGATTGGTTCATTTTTACTTAGGACATTTTATTAAATTCTTAACGCTGATTTTTGATCGAACTAGGTAGATTTATGCAAATAGTCTGAAATATTCTTTAAACAATTAATAATTATTTATTATCTTTCGCAATTAAACCATAAAGAATAAGTATAACATTTTTTATATCATCAGAATAAAATTATTTTATTGAGTACTTTGCATTCATCAGTTGTTTTAGGTTTTTTATGACCTTAAGTTAATTAAAAAAAAAATTAATACAAAATTAAATACTCTTACGCAAGATATTACTGTTAGTAAAAAATCCAGTTATTTTAAAAAAATAAATTGAACATTTTAGGATATTTTTATTCGTTAATAAAAAAAAATTTAATCAATCTACGGTGCGTAAATATAAGAACCTTGTATTTACGAACCGTGAATTTATCAAGACTTTTTTAGGTACAAATAGTTACTTCTAATAATTTGTTAAAAGTAAAGTTTTTGACTTTCATTTAAAATTTTTAGAATCTCACCAAAGGACAATTACATATCACAGACGTTTCAAATGCATCACGAACAATGTTAATGAATATTGAAACTCTTAAATGGGATCCTCTTCTCTTGCGTTTTTTCAATATTCCTCAATCGATTTTACCAGAAATAAAATCAAGCTCTGAAATTTATGGCCATGTATCTAATCCTAGTTCGCTAGCTGGTATTCCAATCTCAGGAGTAAGTTGTTATTATCATTAATAACTTAAAAAAAAAAATAATAATTATTCATATTATTATCCTTAAAAATAATTAAATGTATTTATTTAAAGTGTGTAGGTGATCAACAAGGAGCTCTATTGGGACAATTATGTTTGAAACCAGGTCAAGCTAAAGCTACCTATGGAACTGGATGTTTTCTGCTTTATAATACAGGAAATGTTGTATGTAATAATGATTTAAGCGTATGATAGATTACGAAAACTATCAAGCAATAATTTATTTAATTCACAAAATATTTTATTCGAATTAGAAAGTTGATTCAACTCAGGGACTTATCACAACTGTTGCTTATAAATTCGGCAAAGCACCAGCTATCTATGCTCTTGAAGGTTCTGTTGCTGTCGCAGGTGCAGCTTTATCATGGCTGCGAGATAATATGCAACTTTTAAATAGTATAACACAAACTCAAGATCTTGCTGAACGAGTTCGCACTTCAGGAGATGTTTATTTTGTTCCTGCTTTTTCTGGACTTTATGCTCCACACTGGCAACAAGATGCTCGAGGGTAGGATTAATATTTCATTTACTTAATTTAGAATATATATTTACGCCTACTGTTTTCTTTTTAATGATAAAATATTTTTTTTTATATATATATTTTTTTAATAGAGTTATTTGCGGCATTACGGAAGACACTCAACAGTATCACATTATTCGAGCTGCATTAGAGGCTGTTTGTTTCCAAACTCGTGATATTCTTGAAGCTATGGTAAAAGATTCAGGAACAAAACTTTCTACTTTACTAGTCGATGGAGGTATGACTGTTAATAACTTACTTATGCAATTGCAAGCTGACATTACTGGTATAAATGTCGGTGAGTATTTTAAATTATTTATCTATTTTTTTTAATCAAATTTTTTATTAATTTTATATTTATTTATTTATTTGTTTATTTAAGTGAGACCAAATATGGTTGAATCAACCGCACTTGGTGCTGCTATTTTGGCTGGAGTAGGTGCACGTTTATTTGAAGTCGGTGATGTTGATGCTTCACAAATGACTAAATTCTCACCACAGATCAGTGAAGATGGTGAATAAATTATTTTTATAAATTTTTAATAATGGTTTGAACAACTCATACATTTTCTAATTTAAATTTTAGAACGAGATTTACGGTATTCAAAGTGGAAAATGGCTGTGGAGAGATCAATGAAGTGGGATTTATCATCTAGCCTTGATAGTTAAAGGAACTTACTATTTTTTTTAACATGGTAATAAGATAAAAAAATTATAAAATTGTTTTAGGAAATTATAGAGCTTTAAGTTTTATTAGTCAATTAAAGTTGTTGATAATTATTATTAAATAATAATAATAATAATATGGTGTATTTTAACAGGAGAGTTTTAAATTAATATACAGTACGAAAATTCGTATTATAAGATACAGCTTAGCTGAATAAACATCAATTATATTAGTAATTAAGATAAATTGTTGATAATATTTAAAAGTCATGAAAAAAATATAAGTTATTATGGAAATAATTAAAAAGATATTCTACAAAAAAAAAAAGCTTATGAAGTGCCACGACTTTTAAAAAACTTTTTCCGCGTCGGTGTCGCCTAAATTTAAAAAATAAATTTATAGTATTAAGTGTTATAGTGATAAAAAATTTTTATTTTTTCCAATCTTTTTGCTACTTACCGGCGATGCTGGAGTTGAATAAGATCCTTGGGAAGATGATGATCGAAATTTTGGAGAACTTAACATCGATTGCGACAACTTATGATATTCTTCATCAATTGATGAAGCCTAGAAAAATTATTCAACTTATAACTTAATTGAATAATGATTTCATTTTATTATACTTTCTTACTTACATCAAAACAATCTGGACTTTTTTTCGAATTTGCATATTCAGGTATACTGAATTTTAATTTTCGTCCGGGTGATTTAGGTGATTTTAAACTGGTTTGAGGTTTCAATATTGATTTAACCACTTTATCTACCACCTATAAATAATAAAAAAAAGTGAATTATTTACAGAAATTTAAATGATTTTTAAATTAAAATTTTATACCTTATTTTCAAGTACTCGAATTTTTCTGCCCTAAAATAATGAAGTACCATAAGAATTATTACTATTAACTAATACAAATACTTTTATATGACTAATAAATTATACCTTAACTGGCTGATTTTGGGATTGATACGTTGACGGTGATTTTAAAACGGTTACATTTTTATATTTATTATTTGTGTGAGTTTCAAGTTCAATGTTTGATTGATTTTTATGTTCAATATTTGATTGAATTTTATATTCAATATTTGATAGACTTTTATGTTCAATATTTGATTGAATTTTATGCTGTTCAACAATCTTTATATTATCAGTTTTCAATTGTTGGCGTTTTTTTTCAAACTTTTCCAAGTTAGTTTTTAATTTAGATAATTCTTCCTTCAATTGTTTTTCAGATTTATTTTTCGAGGCAAGATCTTTTTTTGCATTTTTCAACTTATTTTCAACTGTTTCTTGCCATTTTGCGTATTCCTCTTTTAATTTTTGGGTTTTAGTCTCAAAAGAGCGTAAATTTTTTTTAGATGTGGTTGATTCCTTTGTAATTTTATCGTTTGAGCTTGAAAAATTGTTTAGGTTACTCAAACACTCATCATACTTATTCGCTTGTATTTTTGATTCCTTATTGTGTTCTTTCTCAAGCTTTCTCTTATCTGTTTTTATTTCTTTATTCTCGTTTAATATACTCTTTACACTTTTTGTTGTAGATTCTAACTCTTTCTTCAATTCCGCAACTTTGGATTCTTTATTTTCTTGATAATCTCGAACTTGTTTGTCAACATCGTCACTTGATTGTATTGCTTCTTTAAGCTGACTTTCTTTATTTTCCAATTCATCTAAAATCTGTTTTGTTTCTTCCTCCTCGTTTTTAAATTTATTATTTAATATTTTTAACTCATTTGCAAAATTACTTTTTTCCCGAGTTATTAATTCAAATTCATTCAATTTAATCAAGCAATTATTATATACTTCATCTATTATTTTTTCGAGGCTTATTTTTTCGTCATTAGAATCTTGTAAAGCCAAAGTAACTTTGTTCAATTCAGCTTTTACATGTACTACCTGTAACCTAAATGAATAGTAAAAATAACCAATTAATATAAAATTGAGTAATCAAACATGAGTGAACTATTGTTTCATACTTAAAATAAAATTACTTACAATAGTTGTTTACTTTTTTTTTCTGAATAATCAGCAAGCTTCTTTTTTTGTTGATATTTCTTAAGTATCTCGCTTTTTTGTTCCTGGATATTGTTCATAACTGTTTCAGCTTCATTACGCTCTTCATAAAGTAAAGATAACTTCTTTTGATCACTATCTTTTATCTAAACATAAAAGAAAAATAATTAAATATTATATAAAAAAAATGGTTTGTAAATTTATTTACCTCCTTAATTTTAGACTCTTCAATTAAATTCATTTGTTCCAGCGACTTTTTCTCTTCTTCAACTAAACTTTCCTCCAGCCGTTTAATTGAACTTTTAAATTCATTTTCATAAGATTTATTATGTTCATTTATTTCATCATTTATTTTTAATTGACTGATAATTTTTTTTATTTCTTCTTCTTGTTGTAAAATATTATCATGAATTGTTTCATCTTTAATTTTTAATCCCACCAGTTTTAATTTTATTTGTTCTAAGTGTACTTTAGGCTCTTCTGTTTATACAAAAAATAAAGTTCAAAAATTAATTATAAAAATAACAAATGATGTTGAAAATCATATTGATAAAAATATCTTACTTTTACTCGCGATCAATCGATTCAATTCATCAATTTTTTTTGATAAAAGATCATTATCTTCTCGTAATTTTGTTATTACATCCTTGTACATTTTTTCTAAAACTTGAGCATGATCTTTACATCTACTCATTGTATTATTAATGTAGCTTACATGCTTGGTAAATGATTCCGACAATTTTAAAGCATCTGCATGTCTAAATCAAAAAAATATAATTTCATTAATCCAGGGAATTAAACGACCAGAAAAATTATCAAGTTTTCCTATAAATTGTATTTTGGTGCGAAATCATAGTACGATTTTTACCAAAATACAGTAATCAAAATTTGCAAGCATTTTTTTGTTTCCTTCATTTTTTAGAGTAATATATTATTAAAAATTTCCATTTTTAAGTATTTATTTTTTCTAAAATTGAAAAACAAATAGTAAATAAAAAGTAGTTTTATACGATCAATGCATTAATCAATGGATAATTTATCACTTTATTAAATCTAATCTAGGTTATCATTAAATTACTTCTCTTTCAAATTCTGATTTTGAGCTATTATTTTTTCGAAAGCGATCCTAAATTCTGAAACGTTGTTTTCTAAAGATTCCAATTCCCTTTGACATGATTGAAGAGTTTTAGCAGCATGTTCGTATTTTGCTTCATCTTCTTTTATTTTAGTTTTTAGGTCTTGACCCTGAGAAAACGGAAACCGTTTGACAACGGTAAATATTTGTCTTGACAGAAATATTATCAACGATGATATTTTACCTCATAGGTTAGTGAATTTTTAGCACCCGATGAAGTTGTTTTCCAAATAGCTGTTATTCTGTCTAAAAATTGGTTATTTGATTTTCCCAAATTAGATGATGATGATTCTAGAGATGATGTTCGGCGTAATACTTTATTTGTTGGACCTTCTTGAATTATGTCTATTGAATTTTTACGTTTGTTTGATTTTTGATCCATTGTTTAAAATTGAATTCGAGTAATTAGATTTTATTTCTTGTTTTTAAATTTAAATGACCCAATTTGTTAAATTTTTATCAACAGTAATGATATAAGAAATTCATTGTTTTGTAACAAAGGGGTGCTGAATCCTGAAAGTATTAGATTGATGAGACTGATACTGGTTGTGAATTTTCATAATAAATACAATGTTGCCATACTTTGTTGTCATTTTTCTAAAACTTTTCAATTTTTTATTCTAGCCAATTAAAAGTCATCATAGAGTTAATTTCATTCGCCGATTCAAAAATTAAAATAAGCGGTAGTTAACTGCATTTAAATATTTTATTATAAATAACTCATTAAGTTCTGAGTCAAAGTAATTAATCTAAAACAAAATATCATTGACAATTATTTATACTAATGCTAGTGTTGGTACTTTAATTACTTAAATTTTTTATTCAAGAAAAATAATATATGGTTGAGCTTGAAACCTTTCACTGCGCCGTCATCTTGATCTTTGTAGCGAAAATCTAAATTCAAAAACACAATTTTTGTATTAAATTAAAACTAAAAAAAAAAAAAAAAAAAAAAAAAAAAAATATTGTGACCAGACGTAAATTTCAGAGTTCTTCTCATTTTTTGAAAAACTACGTCAAATTTCGTAAATGGGATCAAAATTGGTCGATATACAACCAAGAGATATATCTTCAAAATAACTAAAATTTTTTCTTTTGTTAAAAACGAAGAACTGGAATGACTTGAAAATTGGCAGGGAATCTTTTATTTTTATAATAATTAGTTAAACTTTGAAAAAATGATAATTAAATTTAATTTGTCTTAAAAACAATCTATTCCGAGTGATGTCAATCGTGACGAGAAATCGATACACAGACCAGTGGATGACTTTAATTAACATTTAAAAAATTTATTTATAATTAAAAAAAAGTTACGAATTCCATAATTTAATGCCTCTAGCTGTGAAAAGTTTTTTGGTAATCTATGTAGATGTAGAGTACTTTTTTGCGCTACCCCATTGTGAGACTAACGATAATTCATATTTGATAAATAATTTCAGCACATTTTTAAATTTATCTCTCAAATCAATGGCGATGATGCGGCGCATGTGAGATTTTCGCCCAGGATCATATTCTCTCTCTGTACTCTTTTTCATATCACCAATTTTATATCACCTGATCCGTGGTAATATAAATTTATTCACGCATGCGATTTAAAATAACCGCGCATGTGTATTCTACTTTTAACTGTTTACTTTCGGAATTCCCGTTATTACTTATATGCTTTTTTTTTATAAATCGTTTAAGTGAGATTCGGATGCGCAGGCCCAGATATAATGGGTATTCCCTTATCAAAGAAGACAACCACATCGTATAAAGAGCTCCAGGGAACATACGCCAGCGCGCAGTGATGAACTGATGTTCATTGATGATGATTCTCATCTGAGTAGATTGACCTATTCCAAGCTATTCACTAAATTGTGCATTTTTATTCTAATATTTACAGTAGTTGAAAAAAAAAAAAAAATAAATTAGCAGCAATGAAGGACCAACAGGAAACTGGAGCTCAGAAAAAAGCTACTAAGCTTAGGAATCTTGCGCACAAAACAGAAGCATTTGATTTACTTCATCCTAAAGGAATGGAGGTATATTTAAATTATTATTCATATGAATTTTATATTTTTTTATTTTTAAATCTATGAGAAAATTTTTTCAAATTGTTATTTGAAGTATTTCGAAAATTTTGTTAATATATTTTACTGAATGATAAAGAATCATTTATTTTATTATTTTATTTTTTATTATCCTAGATGTGTGAATTATTTTAATTACTCTAGCTTGCATTATTTTCTTAATTAACAATAAAATTTTTTTATTTCAGAAAACATTATGTTCGGGACAAGTATGTTTAGGAAGTGTAATGAGTCTTCCGTTTCATGGAACTGAGGCAAGGAAGAAAGAAGAAATTTTAACTCATGCTAAAGACTTTCTCGAACAATATTTTGCATCTATACGAAGGTAAATTTTATAAATAAACAGTTGGTATGATATTTATTTTACAAAAACGATACAATTTTTAAACAGATCTAACAGTGAAGCTCATCGTTCACGATGGGAAAGTATTCAAAGAGAAGTACTGTCAACTGGAACTTATCAATTGAGTGAAACAGAGCTTGTTTTTGGTGCTAAATTAGCTTGGAGAAACGCTGCACGATGTATTGGTCGTATTCAGTGGTCAAAACTTCAAGTATTTGATTGTAGATATGTTACAACAACTAGCGGAATGTTCGAAGCTATTTGCAATCATATTAAATACGGAACTAACAAAGGAAATATAAGGTTCAATTAAAAAGTCATTTTTAAGAAAAACTTATGTATTCATACACAATTCAATGATTCATTAATTCTTTTATTTTTTTATTTTACAGATCTGCAATTACCATTTTTCCTCAACGTACTGATGGAAAGCATGACTATAGGGTTTGGAATTCCCAGTTAATAAGTTACGCAGGTTACAAAAACAAAGACGGAACTATTCTGGGCGATCCAGCTAATGCTGAATTCACTGATGTAAAGTTTAACTATTGTTATTACTTTTTTTTTACAATTTTATTAAAATTTTCAATTTAATAAATTAATAAATTAAAATTTATTTTTTTTCAGCTTTGCTTTAAGTTAGGGTGGCGTGGTCCACGTTCAGGAGTTCGCACACGGTTTGACATTCTTCCATTGGTACTTTCGGCGAACGGTCATGATCCAGATTACTTTGATATACCATCTGAGCTTGTTTTGGAAGTCCCAATTAAACATCCAACGTAGATAATAATATTTACTATTAATTGATTAGTAATTTAATGGTAATTACAATAAAAAGGTTTTTTGTTTCAATTTTTAACTAGATATGAGTGGTTTGAAGAGTTACACTTAAAGTGGTATGCTTTGCCTGCTGTTTCATCGATGGTTTTTGATTGTGGTGGTTTAGAATTCACAGCTGCACCATTTAACGGCTGGTATATGAGCACGGAGATTGGAGCACGTGATCTCTGCGATACAACGCGTTATAATCTTCTTGAAGTATTTGTCGTTACATTTATAACTTTAATGCATTTGATGTGTTTGGAATTGATAAAAAATTATTTTTAATGCTTACACATAATTTTGAAATTCTTTTAGACAATAGCAGTCCACATGGGATTGGATATAAGGACACCAATAACACTGTGGAAAGATAAAGCAATGATTGAGGCTAATGTGGCAGTTATCTACAGTTTTCAGGTAAATTCCGTCACGTCTCCCCAATTATCGTTATTACTCTCACTATAATTATGTTTATAAATATTTCCATTGTTCTGTAAGACTGATTATCTTAAATATTTCATTGTTTTTTGTTTTTAATGTCAATAGATAAAGAATGTTACGATAGTTGATCATCATACTGCGTCAGAGTCATTTATGAAACACTACGAAAATGAAATGAGATTAAGAAAAGGTTGTCCAGCTGATTGGCTGTGGATAGTACCACCTCTATCTGGCTCTATTACGCCGGTATTCCATCAGGAAATGGCCTTGTATCATTTAAAACCTTCATATGATGCACAAGATCCAGCTTGGAAAACTCATATATGGAAAAAAGGACGTGATAAAAAAGCGGCGTCCAAAAAACCACGGCGTAAATTTCATTTTAAACAGATTGCTAGGTATTATTATTATTATTATTATTATTATTATTAATATAAACATATCTTCAAATCGTGATAAAGGCAGAAGACTATTTATTTTGAAGAATATTTATTCAATTAAAGTTAATTATTATGATCAGGGCTGTAAAGTTTACGTCAAAACTTTTCGGACGAGCTCTATCACGGCGTATCAAAGCGACAGTTCTATTTGCGACTGAAACAGGGACATCGCAAATGTACGCTGAAAAACTTGGTGAATTATTAGGCCATGCATTCCATTCCCAGGTTCTCAGTATGGCTGAATATGATATTAGTAATATTGAACACGAAGCATTACTTCTTGTTATAACATCGACATTTGGTAATGGAGACCCACCGGAAAACGGCGAAGCTTTTGCGCAAAATTTATATGCTATGAAAATGAACGAAACTTATAATAATAATAATAATAATAATAATAATAATAATGAATCGAAAATAACGTAAGTTATGACGTTGAGATTATTGTTTAATGATTCAGATAATGCTTGTTATTAAAATAATTATGTGGTTTTCTTTGTACAGATTAGCAACATCGAAATCATTTATAAAAGCTAATAGTCAAACTGAAGTAGGTAGTGTTAAAAAATTAGATAGATTAGACTCTTTACGTGGATCGACTACTGAGTCACAAAATGAAGATACTTTTGGGCCTCTCAGTAACGTCAGGTAATTAAGTTAAACTAATTATCACTTTTTTTTTTACAGATATTGTATTGATAGTCATATTTTTTGTTATATATTCGAATTTTTTCCACAAACTCACAAGTATGATAGTTATTTATAAAAATACTTTTTTTTTTTTTTATTCTTGTGGACTATGATATTTTGAAAACGAGTTGTTCAATTTTGATGTGGTTTGCGGCATTTCACAAAATTTTTTATCATTAAGTGTCAAAAATCGATCGATCGAACAATGTAAAAGTTACCAGATAAAAACGTAAAAAAATATTTTTTTGTTTTTTATTATTTGAATTAACTAAAATTTAATTAAATTCTAATCTCAATTGTCTTTTATGAATACCGCAAACTGCATTTCAATCTGAAAATAGGATATTTTCCTGATACTTCGAAATGTTGTAATCTGATGAAAATTTGACCTGAGTCAATAACTTTCCGAATTGTTAAAAAATTTACAGTTTTTGTAATGGAAAGTTGAAAAATAGTATACCTGTATGGTTTATCAAGTAATTTATAATTTCAAAAACTGTTTGAGATTCAATAATATCCATGAAAGGAAAATTTTAATATTCTTGCAGTTTCTGATTCCCTATCTAGTTTTTTAAAACACAAATACCATACTAGGAACATAACGAAAATTGATTTATTTTTTTGTTTAAATTAAAATTCTCTATTGTTCATTGAAATTTTTTATTTTTAAATTATATATTTGTCGAAAAAAATTAAATTGTTAATGTTACTAAATTTAATTGTATGGATTAAAATTAATGATAGATTTGCTGTATTTGCCCTGGGTTCATCGGCCTATCCGAATTTCTGTGCATTCGGACATTATGTTGATAATTTACTTGGTGAACTTGGTGGAGAACGGTTACTGAAATTGTCTCAAGGTGATGAAATGTGTGGTCAAGAGCAGGCATTTCGAAAATGGGCTGCAGATACTTTTGCAGTTGCCTGTGAAACTTTTTGTCTTGATGATGATGATACATTACTAGAAGTTGCACTATCACTTGGGTCAGAAGCTCTGTCTAGGTCTACTGTACGATTTATTGAAGCTGATCCTCAACCAATCGCAAAAGGTCAGTCAAATATGTTGTTAAAAACAAAACCAAAACATGAAAAAAACCATCTTTTTCTGTAAAAATTAATTCATCCTCTAAATTGTTTTCTAGCTTTGAGTAAATGTCATAACAGAAATGTGACGACTTGCAATATGTTGAGAAAAACTAACTTGAGTGGAAACGACTCTGGGTAAAATTATTTGATTGATAATTTTACTAAACAATTAATTAGTTGCATAATAATAATATAATGTTTTTTTTTTTAGTGTGACTACGTTATTGTTAGAACTAGATGACTTAGCGGGCATGGAAATTTCTTACAAGCCAGGGGATCATCTTGGAGTATTTGCATGTAATAAAAGTGAGCTAGTTGAAGGAATTCTTGCTCGCCTTGAACCAACTCTAGACTTTGATACTCCAATGGAACTTCAAACACAAAAACAATCTCATACACCAAATGGTTAATTATTTTGTTCAACGCCTAGAATCATTATCTTATATAAAATGTATTTACAAATTTTTTTTTTTTTTTCAATCAGGCGTTGTCAAAACTTGGGTTCCTCATGAAAGATTTTCACCAAATGCATTAAGAATGTTACTTACTCGATTTTTGGATATTACTACTCCACCAACACCTAATCTCTTAAGATACTTTTCATCAATTGCAGAAAATCCTAAAGAAAAAAATCAACTTAATCTTTTAGCCACCGTAAGTATCTCATTTTTTTGAATTTACATTCAATTTTTCAAAAAAAATCAACTAATCAAATCTTCATTTAATTCAATACAGGATTCAGCAGCTTATGAAGATTGGAAGCATTGGAAATACCCAAATTTATTGGAGGTTTTAGAGGAATTCCCATCAATAAAACCTTATGCTCCACTTTTTGTTCTTCATTTAACTCCATTGCAGCCTAGATTTTACAGCATTTCTTCTTCACCGCTAGTACATCAAGGACAAATTCATTTGACAGTTGCTATTGTGCAATATAAATCTCAAGGTAATGAATGAAAAGTTTATAGAAAAAAAGAAATATTATAAATTAATTCTTTAGATTAGTCATAAATGATAGATGATAATCTTTAATTGCACACATTACAATGCGGTATGACCAATCAAAAAGCATTATGGCTTTTTTTTTACAGATACATTTAAGTACATCTTTCATTTTTTTTGCATGTACTATTAATCACGTACACATTTTTTTTTTACGCTTTTCCATATTATTTTCATCACTGCTCATGTACTTAATTTTTATTTATTTTAAAAAAGAAAAATACTTGACGATTTAAAGATAAAATTGATTTTAGAATTAATTAAAACCATTTTCAGGAGGGACTGGGCCTATTCATTATGGTGTATGCTCTAATTACCTCAACGAAATAACCGATGGCGAGCCATTATACGTTTTTGTTCGAAGGTAATGTTAACTTCCAAATTGAAAAAAGTAGTGAAGCGTTTGAATTGATAGAATAATATTATTATTAATTTAAAAAAAATTTTGCAGTGCACCAAACTTTTACATGCCTCCTGATGTTAGTGCTCCAATGATTTTAGTTGGTCCAGGTACAGGGATTGCGCCTTTTCGAGGATTTTGGCATCATCGATATGCTCAGATGCAGATGAAGACCCGTAAGTCAAATATATTTATCAAATTTTAATTAGCTGTAATTTCACAAGTATGTTTTTATAATGAACTTATTAACTACTTTCAATCATTTTTGTTGTATTAAAGGAGAAAAGTTTGGAAAAATCTGGTTATTCTTTGGTTGTCGTCAGAAAAATATAGATCTTTACTGTCAGGAAAAATGTGAAATGTTGGAAGCAGGGGTACTGGATAGCGTTTTCTTGGCCCTGTCCCGCGAAAAAGGAATTAAAAAAACTTATGTTCAGGATTTAATTCTAGCTGAATCTTTACAAATTTATAATATGTTAGTACATGAAAATGGGCATTTTTATGTGTGCGGAGATTGTACTATGGCTGAAGATGTTTATCAAACATTAAAACACATTATTCAAACGCACGGACAACTTTCAGATAAGGAAGTTGAAGCTTACATGCTTTCTTTAAGGGTAATTAATTCTGCTTTCTTATTAACTAAGCTAAAAAAGTTATAGAACTTATTTTCTATATTCTTGATATAAAATATAATATTATTTTTACATATATTTTTTAGGATCAAACAAGATATCATGAAGATATTTTCGGAATAACTTTCCGTACTGCAGAAGTACATAATCGCTCTCGTGAAACCGCGAGAATTCGATTGGCAACAGAACCTATATCAACTTAAAATAAATTCTGATTCTTCTCAAAAATATACTATATAAAACAGTTCATATTATAAATCGATTAAAATTTGAAAAAAAATCGAAGATCTTACGAAATAAGTTAAAGTTTAAAAACGTTTGAAATTTATCTCCTCGAATTGCATGTTAATATTCTTCAAGTAATTTACTATGACAGTGCAAATAGTAGGTGAAAAACGACTTTAAAGAGTTTTAAATAAAGAAATTTAATATCGATAGAAAAATTTTCAGATTACTCAAAGATATTCTTTGAATCTTTGTGTCAAGAATTTAAAAAAATTTACTACAGATATAAAATTTTTTTAAAAAGAAACTAAGGGCCATTGTTTTGAACTATGTTTTTTGTTTGAACAGAGTTTTTCTATGTTAACAAAAGAAGAAAAACTTGATTTTAATAAAAAAACATAATTTGAAAAACTGGCCCTGAACAACTGTCAAGCGTTTGTTATTATAAGTAATATATCAATTCACAAGATGAATAAATAAATAAATATCAATTTTTAATTATTACCAATATAAAATTAATCGCACAAATCTTGTAGATCTAACTGTAGAAGTATTGTGATATCGTGTAACAAATTTATCGATATTACTCGAGTTAATTTTAAAAGTCGAAATTTTAAATATGTAATTTATCAAAAATACATTATTTAAACCTTCATTTATTACCTGAAATAAAAAATTATATAAAATTATTATTTGATAATTTCTTTATTCCTGGTGAATACTGAAAATAACGTTCAGAAATATTATTTTTATTACTTTATTACTCCTGAGAATTTCCCGCTCTGGATGGTTGGGCTAAACTACTCTTAAATGAGAGTTACTACTCGGCTCAGACAATCTTTATTACAATTTTTTATATTAGGAGATGAAAATATATTTTCTAATGATTCAACAATTACTTAAATTAAAAGAAACTAGATCATAAATTTATATTTTTTTTATGACAATTTCTCTTTACTATTCTTTATCTCTTGTTCAATTACAAAATATTTTTCGAAGGTAAAACTACATTTTTAATAGTAAAACATTTTATTAGTGGCTAAATATTTAGACTTAAGTTACTAGGTTTTCCCTTAAGTTTTTTTTTACAGCATTGAATCACTTGAATCACGCGCTATCAAAAGGGTACTGTGAATAGTCGCGTGGCAGCACCAGTCGTGACATCACATAACAAACTTCGGACATTTCATCTTTTAAAAACTTAATTATATGTTGTAATGCACCTAGTGGATCCAGCAGGTGACGCTACCTGTTATTAGAGCGCTATCTATTACGAGAGCGCGAATTCAAATGAAATATTCAAATTAATAAATATTAAATGATTAAAATTAGTTAAATTTTATATTCGAAGTAAATATTCAAATCATTTATTTAATGTTTTTACTCTTACCAGTTGTCATGAACATCTTTTAGTTAACTCTGTTTTATTTACAAAAGAAAATAAAATAAAATAAGAAAACATATTTCGGTACAAAAGGACATTGTAACCGAATTCTCAGAACCCATAAAAAGTACTTGAATAATTCAAGGACTATTTCTCGCCCCATGGAACTTAAAACCCTATGAGGAAAAGTCGTAAAAGACATGTGTGAAATTCAATAGACTCTTGTTCTAAAGTAACAAAGAATAATACAAAACCATATGTAACTAAACAAAAATAAGATTGTTAAATAACATTTACTGTTAAAATCTAACTTTATATAATATTGTAGTTAAGCAAAATTAAGTTAAAATAATTAATAATTATTATCTTGTATTTAATTTATAATTAATAATTATTATTTAATTAATTTACTATTCATTTATTATTGAATCATTATTTGATTATTATTTAATTTATAATTAAACGATAATGTCTATTCTTTTATACATGATAATGATTAAATTGACTTATAATTTTATTAGAAATTCCGATTGTAAAATAATAGAAATAATATTTAATTCAAGTTATTAATTAGTCAAACTCAAACATTAATCCAACATATTATAAACAATATAATATATATATATATATTTTCATGTTATAGTTTATTATAATTTTTTATTATAATTTAATTTCAAGTTAATTATAAGTTAATTTTTATTATAAATAGATTTTAAAAGGGTCTGTTAAATTAATAAAAATAGTTAAATAAACATAATGACTGTATTGCTAAAAGTGTATATTAGTGAAGTCTAACTTTCAGGCCGATAGGCAGAAGTAAATATATATAGATATAGAGAAAATACATGTTAGTATATAAGGATCATTTATATGTAGTAGAAAATGTGTGTGCTTATGTATTCCTTAGAGTGGATGTATGTATGGGAGTTATGGTGGGAGAAGAACGGAGTTTGAAGCTCTTCGGAAAAACTATGTAACGACACTTCTCACCGAGAGCTTAGATTGCTAAGGTCACGTCATTGTAAACCTCAATTTTATATTTTGAAGCTTTTTAATATTTTGTCAACTTGAATAATAAATTGAAACCAACTAAATAATTTTGATCAAAATTAAATAACGTCTAAATAGAATTCTTTTATTTAAAATGATTCCTTTCCCGCGCTGAAACCGAGTATTTTAATACTCCCGGGCGAAAGAACTACAGTAAGTAAAGTTTTCAATAAATAAAAATAACATCCACTAGATGGAAAACTACCAATGTAGTTGTCTAGTTGTGTACCTACACATTTGAACTAAAAGCACAGGTAGTTGTGTGTTGTGTCAAGAATGAACCTCCCCACTATGCGTAATCTTACCTTCTGGTAGTATTTTTCACTCATGCTGGGATAATTCTGTCATTATTGAGTTGGGTATAAATATATTTTTTTTTAACCATACTACATGTTCATGCTTCATCAATAAATTTTCTTAAACTAATTACATTAGGTGATTGAAACAAATATTTATAAATTTAATTGTAATCAGCAAAATTATTAAAAATGGACAAAGATGATGAGGCAACTGCTGATGATCAAGTCAATGATATGAGAGAGGTAAAATAGTAATATTTTCCTATTTATGACATTAAGTGACGATAAATTTTTTTTTTTAGGTCATTCAAATCCGTACTGAAGCTAGTATTCATCAAGAGTTCTCACATCAAATAGAATTAAAATCAAAATACTCATTAAATAAGACTGATATAAAAGAAACAGATCATCACTTGGAAAATGTTGAATTAGATAGACGAGTACAAGTTGGAGAAATTACTCCCTTTGAAGCTGAATCACAGAAAAAAAAAGATTCTTCTAGTACATTTAATAGTACGACTGGATTATTGGATTTGGAGAAGTATCTTAAAAGACAAGCTGAAGTGGCTGCTAAGAGAAAACATCTGTTAAAGCTAGAAGTTGCCAAGTCGAATCAAACTAAAGGAAACTTGAATGAGAAATCTAACAAAAAAAGAGTCAAAAAAAGAAAAAGTTCAGAATCTTCAAATGCATCTACCATCCTTTCCAATGAAGACGCAACAGACCGCGAAGTTGTAATTGAATCTCATACCACATCAATTCGACCTGTAAATAATACTAAAGATATTGAGAATGAAAGTGGTAGTGAGTATGTTCCAAGCAATGATGATTCAGAGGAAGATGAGTATAAAGTTTCAAAAGCAAAAAGAAAACGTCTCTCGATAGAATCATCAAAAAAAATTAGGATTCTTGATGATGGAGATGAATTTTTGTATAAAAAAAGAGTAAACGAAAGAATGAAATGCAGTGGGCTTCATGATAGTCTTCGAACAGTTGATAATTTATTTAAAGTTCCACGAATTTTGTGGAAAAAACTTTTTGAGTATCAAAAAGTATCAGTTCGTTGGCTCTGGGAGCTACACAGTCGTGGATTAGGAGGTTTACTGGGTGATGAAATGGGTTTGGGAAAAACAGGTTCGTTTGAATACTTTGATCTTTTGAAGTTTATAATACGGTTTCTTAAAATTTTCTTTGGTTTCATCCTGAATTACGCTAAATTAACTAATTTTCTAATTTCATAAATAAATAATTACTTTTTATTTATAATAATAAGATAATTTTTTTGCAGTCCAGGTGATTGCTTTTTTTGCAGGTCTTGATTGCAGTGAATTGTTGTCTGATGGTGGTAGATTTCGTGGACTTGGTCCAACGTTAATTGTATGTCCAGCGACATTACTTGAGCAATGGGTTCAACATTTTCACGACTGGTGGCCTGTGTTGCGTGTTGTAACACTCCATCACTCTGGAACACATCAAGGGGATCCAGGAGATTTACTTGAGAGTTTAAAGACTGGCGGGGTTTTATTAACTTCATATTCTGGTGTTTTGAATCATGTAGACTTACTTGTACCTTTTAAGTGGCACTATGTTGTTTTGGATGAAGGCCATAAAATCCGTAATCCTCAAGCAAAAGTTACTAAAGTTGTTAAAAAGTTTTGTACACCTCATCGACTTTTATTAACTGGTAGTCCGATGCAAAATTCACTAAAAGAATTATGGTCATTATTTGATTTCATTTTGCCGGGAAAACTTGGTACAATTGATGCATTTATAGAGCATTGCGCTACGCCAATTACCAAAGGAGGATATTCTAACGCCTCTGCACTGCAAGAAGCAACAGCTTTACAAGTTGCTACGATGCTAAAAGACGTAATCAGTCCATATATGTTACGGAGGACAAAAAATGATGTTCAAGATCATATTAATTTGCCGAAAAAAAATGAACAAGTGTTATTTTGTAGTTTAACTAAAGAGCAAACAGATTTATATAAGAAATTTTTAAAATCTGAATGCGTTAGTTCTGTTTTACACGATAAAGCAAATGGAGGTGACAATAGATACCGCGCTAAACTTTTGGTTGCATTAACAGCCTTGAGAAAATTATGCAATCATCCAGATTTGTTTATTTATAGTCAAAATGAAGAATATGATGAAGTAATAGATACTTGTGAAAATATTGATATAGAAAAATTCGGCTTCTGGAAAAGATCGGGGAAGATGACAGTGGTGAAATCACTTCTGAAAATTTGGAAAAGTCAAGGCCATCGAGTTTTAATTTTTACTCAAAGTAGACAAATGCTCCACGTACTTGAAGCTTTAATTCAACAAGAAAAGTACACCTATCTGAGACTTGATGGCTTAACACCCATGAACGAACGTCAGAGAGCAATTCGTAGGTTTAATGAAAATGATTCATACTTTGTCTTTATTTCAACAACAAGAGTTGGAGGTTTGGGAGTTAATTTAACAGGAGCAAATCGTGTTATTATTTATGATCCTGATTGGAATCCTGCTACCGATACACAGGCACGTGAGCGTGCTTGGCGTATCGGTCAAGATAAACAAGTGACCATTTATCGATTGATAACGGCCGGTACTATTGAGGAAAAAATTTATCATCGGCAGATTTTTAAATTGTTACTGTCAAACAGAGTATTAGATGATCCACGTCAGCGAAGATTATTTCAGACGTCCGATTTAACAGAATTATTTAATTTAAATGAACCAATTGATGGTACTGCTACTGAATCAGATCGACTTTTTGGTGATTCTAACCTCAAGGATAATAAAAAACATTTATCATCTAAGAAATCTAAATCTAAAAGACTGAGTCCACGGAAAGAAAAAAAAATATCGGCATTGTTTGAAGGTGAACAAGTATCCTGTTTGATTGGTCGTAGACTCGGTCAATCTGAAGAGTCATCATCCTCATCATCAAAAACAACAGTTGTTGATGATGATAATTATGTACTTCAAAAATTATTTTCTAAAACTAGTAAGTTTTTTTTTCAAACTTTTATAGGTGAAATTCATGATTATTTTGGTTATTTTTAATTGAATTACTTTTTTTAGATATCAGTTCAACTTTGTCGCACGAAAAAATTTTGTCGAGTGCTAAAGTAGATCCAAGTACAGCAACACCGATGCAAAAGGTGGCTCGTGAAGCAGCTCAAGAAAGTATGGATTTCGTACGTCAATCTCGAAAGTGGTGTTGGCGTCCATCGTGGGATCCAGTATAAATTTTTCATAAAAATTCCAGTCTTAATAAATTTTATTTATTTTTTATTTTTATACCAACTAATGTACTTACAAGATAATTTTTTGTACAATATATTAAATATTTAAAAAAAAAGTAATTTTATTGTAGTTTAAAAACGTGTTTTTTTTTTTCGTCGAGTGAAAACAAAACGCTTATACGTTAATTAAATAAATAACGAAACTTTGTACCCATCTGATTTTTTATCCCTTAATAGAATAATTAATGCTTAAGAAACTCATTCAGCGATGGACCACCTCTGCCCAGTGGATCTTCTGGGAACATAACGTACTCTCCGGCGAATGTTGGTGCAAGCAATCGTTTCTCAATGGTCTCACGCCATTCAGGTTTTTCGTGCCACAAATCCCGATACTGATCAGAAGAAACCACGATTCCTTTACATTTGGTTGCATAGTCCAAAATAAACCTATGAATAAAAATAAGTTTGTTATTTTAGAAACGTTTTTTTTTTTTTTTTTTTTTTTTAATTAATCATATATTCAATGTATAACCTGTCATCATATGGTACAATTTTTTTCCCGCCAATATTTCTACTAGGTGTAAAAATAACCAAGCCTTTACGATGCCACTGTTCAAGAAAACCTCGATAACGATTTCGGTGAATTTGTGGCAAAAAAATTTTGACTTCATGTCCACGATCCTGAAAATAATCTAGGACTAATTGTAAACCATTTTTTTCGAAGACTTTTCTTCCAGGTGAGTACCTAGAATAATAATTTTTTTTCATTTTCATGTCAACATTATATCTTATTAGTTTAGAGTTAAGAATAATACAATTACAAAATTTAAAATAAAACATACCCAAATGCAACATTAAGACCATCGACTATAATTTCTCGTAATTTATGAATCTGTTTATTATTTTGATCATCTGATGTATTACTTTTGGCTTGTTCTGATGTTACTGTATTATTAGTATTAGTAGTTGTACTAGTAGTAGTAGAAGTAGTGGGTGCTGTATCAAATTTAGTAAATTTATTTGCTGTATACAAAATTTCAGATTTCGGTAGCAAAGTTATTTTCTCGCAAATTGAATCATCCCCCTTTGTATCAACAAAAAACAGCTGTGGAGTTTCATTATTACTCTTTTGTACTAATTTTTCTGGTTATTTTCAAGTGCAGTATTATCATCTTTAGCTGAAGACCAGATGAGCAAGCAACGTCTTCATTTTTCTTATTTTCCTCTAAAAAAAACTTGAAATAATTTAATGTGTATGTTGTGAACGAATCGAATCAATTAAAACTAAAAATATTAAACAAATGCAATTATGAATCACCAATATTTTTACGAGCACGATTCCGTGTTTCGTTCCATGTTTTGAATTTTCTCCTTAAATTTTTTTTTTCTTTCTTTAATTTTTATCCTCAATTCTTTTCTTTCTCTTTTATTTCTTAGATTATTTACATTACTATTACGAGGCCTTAACCTTTTATTATTGGTAACATTAGGAGTAAAATTATCAAAGCTGACAATTACTTCAAGAATATCACTTCAATTTATTGAAGTCATTTGGGATTCATGACTTTTTGCCCATTATTTTTACTATTATTATTTGCATTATTATTATCATCGCTCAATCATCAGTGGCATCATCACTTATCACAATAGTTTCATTAATACAAGTTTTTTGTCTTTTTTCCTTGGATGATAAAATTTCGACTTCGTGTAAACGTTAGTTTTCGTAACTGATTGGGATGTTTTACTAGAGCTATTATTAAAAATATTTATTAATAATAATAAACCATAAGCATAAGTGTATATATTATGAATGAATAGTTACCACATGTTTTGCGATTGACAGGACTCATGAACAGGATACAATGGTTTTCTTTGGGATCTGGTTGCAATGTCTTCTAGCTGGACTTGATAAAATTTTTTTGAACTGATCCATTCATTTTCTTAGATGATTTATTCATTTTGGGAGTATCACACACAATAACAGATTCATCTTGAATTCATCTTGAGAAACTTTTTCTATGGCTACTAATTCGGAGAAACAATTTACGTCGTTTCATTTAATTTTGATGTCAAAAATACTCTTTCAGCTGTTAGGTTTTCTTATTGAACTTTATCAATAGTAAAATATATTTTAATCATTAATTCCAGTTAAATAATGACATTATTTAAAATTAACAATCATTACTTTCAGAACTTAACCTAAAATTAAAAAATTTATCAAGTAATAATAATAATTTTTCCGATTTTAGTTTCAGTATGTATCCAATATATAGTTTATAAAACCAATGACAATATTGATAATATTCAATAAAAAAAATAGAAAGCGTTAATAATTTTTTTGAATTCTGTGATCATAGAATGAACTTGTCCAAATTTATTTGAACATCTGTAACATTACATACACATATTTACTCTTATTTAGGTTATTTATATGTACATACATGTGTACAAACATAGATGTGAAAAACATTTGAAATGATTATTATTCATACCCAATAGTTGGCGTACTTTTCAAAATGATATTTCTTTCATTGTTTACATTGAATCGAAAGGATTGACACTCTCTATATATTAATCACAGCCTACATAGAAGGGAGGACAATCTTCCTTAGGCTTTCTTGTCGTATTTATTGTCCTCAATGAAACATGGGGTACAATAAAATGTCCACAAGGGCAGTGATGTTGGGGAGTTCCAGATTTTAACCCATGTAGTTTTAGAAATATGATGAGTTGTGTTGTTTATTAGTTCCTATCCATTGATTTAAATCTTTTTGTAATTATGGTGAAAATATTGTATCGTGGTAAGTTGTGTAGTAATGAGACGATAAAGAGAAAAAAAAGTTAAAACAGTAATTTCTCTGTTACCGGGATGAGGCAAACTTGACTTTCAGTTAATCGATATTATTTTAACTAACCGGTAAAGGCTAATTGGGACTATCGTGTTCGGCGGTAATTTAGCGGCGACTGGCAAGTATACGAAGGTAGCGTTAGTGATAAATGGGCTTTAGCGTGAACAGAAGCTTTTACATTGTTTAAGCTTATCGTGCTTTAACCATGAATAAATAATCAAACTTTTGAAAAAAAACAGTCAATGCATCCTGGTTATGTTGATTGTGTTGTTGCATGACCTACATGACACTATGAGATTATGTTCGATATACT
>NC_058162.1:10904269-10915954 GCF_020080835.1 Cotesia glomerata
TTTTAATATCGCCCTGATAGCCATGCAGAATACAAGTTGGCTTTAGACTGGACTCCAAGTTGTGAAAAATCTACGACTCGAATCTAACGACAGTTTCATTAAACATCTTGTAGTGCAGGAGTTTGAGTGAACCTGCACTGAACTTTGAGACAATGTCTGTTAATGCGGCAGAGTACAAAAATTTTACCATTTGCATTCTACGATCGGTAAATTACCGAAAATTGATGATAGTTTGTCGGTATAAGCCTTATAGCCATCAGAGAAATTCAATCTTATGGCCAATTGTTAATAAATTACAACTACAATTATAATTGTTATTACGATCACTATTATCATTGTTATTTTTACTATTTTTATAATTATTAATAAATTATAAGAAATATATATTAATTCTGAGACCAATGTAATCAATTTTATATATTTGTACGAAATCAAATAAAAAAAATTAACAGTAAATTTATTTTTCATATTTATTTTGCGTATAAATATAACTTTGGTGCTATATTTGCCGTAGGTGAAAAACTTCTTCGAATAAATGTTTTTTAACGATAGGAAAAAACATCAGGTTAAAAAATTATCTTTTTCAAATTTATCCTTTTCAATTAAAATATAAAAAGTTTTATTTAATTTCATTGAGTTACTTATTTATGAGTTATAAGTAATTAATACTTCATCAAATGACTAAGAAAATCGTAGGTTCTTAATTTTATGCATTATCTTTCTTAAAAAATCATATCGAAATAATTGCCTCAAAATTTGTTGTGTTGTAGATTGAACTTTCTGAGTTAAAAACTTGATTGCTAAATATGTCTTCATATTTGTTAGTATTTTAAATGAAAATTGAAGTTTAAAATTTATACAACTTCAGCTAAAAAATTTGTTAAAAAATGTTACAGTCTAACTTGACATTATTTTTTACGCAAATCTCATTACAACTTTTAGCTAACCTTCTGCAAATAAAAACTTGTCAACAGCTTTAGTTCAGATGTCGGCGTAGGTTTATTTGAATTTCCTAACCAACTTCACTACAGATTCAATACAGGATTCTGCAGTGAGTGACTTTAAGTGAACTTTGAAACGACTTGGCTAAAATCCCGCCAGTGCAGGTTATTTTACTCAAAGCGTGGCTATCAGGGCGATTTCTTTATTTGTTATCATTATAATTTTTTTTTTTTTTTTAGACATTTCAGGACATCAATTAACTCATTTTCTTACTAAAAAAGATCCTTTCATTTCATTTATTTGATATTTTTTTATAAAAGCACCGATTTATCTTTAAATCCTTCCAAATTTTAAAAAATTATAATTTTATTGATTAAAACCATTATTAGTTGTTATTAATTTACATTTAATCGTTTTGTTATTATATTTAACTATGTCTTATTTTTCACTGACATTATACAGCTATAATATATATTTGAAAAACCTGACCCGTCGAACGGACACGCTCTCTGGTAGCAGTATAAGTTAGCAACCTCAAAATACCGCTCTGCTTACAGTAAACACAGTCGGTAGTCTCGCGCTCCGTTTACAACGAATTTGAACGGAACTTGGCGCCAGATTCTACCGAATCTGTGGATCCTATATATCTTTCTGTAATTTCGGGGACGTTTTCATAACACTACGATCGTCCTCCTTCTATGTAGGCTTCGTGATATTAATATAGAATTACATATATAAAAGATGGCTGCAATAAATGATAGCGGGAAAAACCCAGGAAGATTTAAAAAAAATGTATTTTATTTGTAATAGTATCGGTAAGAAAAATAAGAATCTTTAAAAAATTGTAAACCTTTCTATTTTAAATTCTATTGTTAAGTATGGGAAATTTTCTATCATAAATTTTAGGGTACAGACGAATTTATAATTACCGGAAATTCCCAAGGAAAAACTTATAAAAACTTTTAGTACTGTCCAGTTAGTTTAGACATGCTAAGAAAAAATTTCTTTGTTAAAATAAACCTACGTTAATTGTAATGGTCACTTATGATAAGATGCCGAACGTTTTGGAAATACTCTTTACAATGCTGGGAAAACCCGGAGATCTTTATTTATTACTCTTTTTATTATCATAATCCTTTAAGTAACTTATTTTCCAAAACGTTTGCTTAAAAAAGAGATTGCTCGAGTACTCAAGACTAGGTCATAAAAACCAAGCATCCATGCGGGTTGCATATAGTCTGGGAATGTCGAGTCGCCGTGACGTCATCGCAGCATAGTCCCATTTTTGCCAACTCGAGAAGGGATGCTTGCTGAAGACAGGAGTCGCAGAGGCGCACGCAACTACCCTCACTACCCTCTAAGACTCTCCCACTCCAAAGGTACGAACATCTCAACCAGGGGAGTCGAAAACCAAGGAACAAGAAGACACATCAAAAAGCAAGATTGTAGTACACTACGCAAATTTTCCTTTTTCGAAATTATTGTCGGTACTTTTTATTTTGTAACCTATTGAATAATAAATAATAGATTTGCGCGCAAGGCAAATCTAAATTAAACTAAAATAATCTGAGCGTTTTAAATTCATTAAATATTTATATTATTTAATTTAAATTATTCAAATTTAAATCTACTCTCCCGCCTTAATCTATTTACTGCGAGTTGAACGCCTTACAGCGTTCCAACGGGCGAATTAAAAGAACTCAATAAATTTACTATTGGGAAATCTGCCGGGGGCGTGGCTTCTCCTTGCGGCAGAAGCGGTTACTACTCTAAGACGCATTTTTAAATCAGCTGTCTTGTATTGATGTTGAATCGTGTACTTATAAGTCACATTAAAATCGAATTTTGAGTAAAATTTTTATTAATAATGAAAGTTTTAATTGAAGAAATTTGTAAGTTTGCTAATACTCAGCCGAGTCATAAAAATTTTATTGGTGGTGAAAGTATTCTTGATGCGGGACATTTGATTAAATGTGGCATACAACAAACGGATAACAGTTCTGATAGTGTGTATAATATTATTGATGATTAACTTCTCGATTGCCAATAAAATTTGAAAATTAGATAATCCAGTTAATGTACTTAATTGTTTATCAGCTTTTATTTTACTTGATAATTTGGGAGTCAAGTATTCACTCTCAACCTGAATCGCAACATCACAATTTTTAATAAGCAAGTTATTCTTTTGTCTTCTTACATTATCATCAAACACCTTGTCAAGCAGCAAATCCTCTGATGTTACTTCAACAGTTAATTGATCATCATTCCTCAAATTATCGTCTTCTATGTTGTCATCTTGAGTTGATGTAGAAATAGTTTCAGATGCATCAGTGATAACAGATAATTTTTTTTTCAATGATCTTTGACGTTGTCTTTCGTTTCTGCTTTCAACTTGAGTTACATTTGGTTGATTACCGGATGCCAATGATGTTTGAGGAAGGTTGCATGATGGAACACTGATATTTTTTAAATGAGAACGTTGTGGATTTGCACTGGCTGCAATTAAAAATAAAATTTATAATTTATTGTTTTTATATTTTGCTGATAAATATTGCGCTATTACAAAATTTAATTTCATATATTCAGATAAACATATTAATGAAATTGTAAAAGAAGTTCCCGGGAAAAAATGATCAGGACTGATCAGACCTGTTCATATCTGATCAGGCCTGAAATTAGACCTGAGCAGACCTGTTCATATCTGATCAGGCCTGAAATTAGACCTGAGCAGGCCTGTTCATGTATGATCAGGCCTGAAATTATACCTGATCAGACCTGTTCATGCCTGTTCATGTCTGAAGCATTAAATACGCTCAGACCTGATCAGACCTGTTCATGCCTGCTCATGTCTGTTCATGTCTGCCCGGGAAAAAATGATCAGATCTGATCAGACATGAACAGGCATGAGTCTTCAGGTCTGATCAGGTATGAAAAATGACCGGGTCTGATCAGACCTGGCCAGGCATGTTCAGGTCTGATCAGATCTGTTCATGTCTGACTCGATCAGGTCCATAAAAAAAAAAAAAAATCGGTGCCGACGGGGATTCGAACCGTACACCTCGCGCTCTTCAGACTGACACTTTACCTCTTGACCAAATGATTCATCTTAACTTGAGAGTATCTTTCGAGCTACTTCAAGTAATTCAAATTTTATACATGATTTATCCTTATAGTTAACGGAGTTCTATACCTAATTTATTAATTATTGATAATTAATCATATATTACAGTGATTTATTCGGAACGGCTATGTATTTTTTTTCGCTCCATTAACATATGGTTCTACACTGAGAGAGAATTTTATTCAATAGTAATAAAACAGTTTATTTGGACTTGAAAAAAAATTTAGTTAATATTAATAAAATTATATTTCATATAAATAAAATTATATTAGTATTTAATAAAATTTCATAAGTATTTAATAAAATTTTCTTAAATACTAATATGTGTTTATTAAAATAACCACGAACGACGCTTTCGTTTGCTGTCATTAATACGAATATTAAGTCATTAAAAGAAATAATCTCAAAAAAAAAAAAAAATTAATATTCATCAATTAATTATAATATATTCAAATATATTTTCACAGTAAAGTCTTTTAATAAATAGTATTAAGATTTTTTAACAAGACATCCTAACCTAACCTATTTGTTTACTTCATGACGAATCACATGTAGAGATTTTAAATAATAAAAATAAATAAATATTCGATTGAATTTATGAAATCATAGTCTTTATTTTAACAAATGCGTCCCTACATTGTCTGGTTTTCTGCTTCTGTTTTCATTTTATTAAATAATGTCTAACTCTTATCGATTCATTTGTGAAATTTTTAAATTTAAGTGCATAAAAATTAACATCCACTCGGATAACAACAGTTGTAGACTTTGTATTTCAAAATATAGTTCCGACAAAATTCAATTTTACTTAATTATTTATTCAATTAATTACTGATCAATACTTGTTAGTTAGTTGATTAATGAATTTTCTTTATATTACATGTAGATAAATATTCATTACATACTAAGAAACATTTATTAGTATTTAATAAAATTTTTATTAGTATTTAAGGAAATTTAATTAATATTTAATAAATTTTTATTTGGGATTAGCCAAATAAACGTTTTATTAAATAGTAATAAAATTTCATTACTATTAAATAAAATTGTCTCTCAGTGTTGGCTAGATATCAGACATGGACAGGTCTGATCAGGTCTGAGCGTATTTAAGGCTTCAGACATGAACAGACATGAGCAGGCATGAACAGGTCTGATCAGATCTGAACGTATTTAACGCTACAGACATGAACAGACATGAGCAGGCATGAACAGGTCTGATCAGGTCTGAGCGTATTTAATGCTTCAGACATGAACAGGCATGAACAGGTCTGATCAGGTATAATTTCAGGCCTGATCATACATGAACAGGCCTGCTCAGGTCTAATTTCAGGCCTGATCAGATATGAACAGGTCTGCTCAGGTCTAATTTCAGGCCTGATCAGATATGAACAGGTCTGATCAGTCCTGATCATTTTTTCCCGGGTATACAACACTGTACTTGCAACGTCTGATATCAATTTTATAAGAAAAAAAAAAAGAAACTAATTGATTTTTTATGCTTGAAAAAATTAATAAAACTAATCATCAAAACAGATAAGAAAAAGGATTACAAATTAAGTTTATTTTCTTCAACAAAAATAGATTTTTTTTTCAAGTATAAATCCTTTTTATATATTAGCGGCTACTTTGGGCTACTTCAGCGCTTCACTTCAACGATTCGTAAACAACATCTGACAACCAGATGTTTTTAATTTTGGTTGTTTTTGTATTGATATATTGAGTTTGGCTAAAAAATTTTTAACATTTATTGTTTTGGATTTTATTATCCGAACAAAAACAGTTTCACTGTAAAAAAATCACGCCAAGTCCACGTTCATAAGACTATTAAGAAAAAAAAAATTTTATTTCTTTACAAAAAGATATAAAATAAAAAATTAAAAAATCCAAGTAACCGATATGGTTGTATATGATTTTCGGAAATTAAAAAAAATTTTTTTGTAAATTTAAAAATTAAAAGAAACAATTTTGGAACGTATTTAGTGTGCGTGGTTACGAAAAATTTCACTTTTTATGAAATTCCTAAAATCTATCTACTAGGACTTTAAAAAAAAATTGAAGTACACAATGACGCACACCAAGTACGTTCTAAAATTGTTTCTTTTAATTTTTAAATTTACAACAAAATTTTTTTTAATTTCCGAAAATCATATGCAACCATATCGGTTACTTGGATTTTTTAATTTTTTTTTTTTTTTTTTTATTAAGTTTATTTTAAGTCGCTATGACATCTTAGGTCCTCTGCGACTACTTTAACCCTTCGTTGGTCGCGCTTCACTACCCGCCTTCATTGGTCGCGTGGTTAGGGAATCGCCGCAATGTTAATTTTCTTACAGTGTTGCCAAGTATACTTTTAAGTAAGCGCGGTAAAATTTGAGTTGGTATGAAATAAAAATTAATTTGTTCCGAAAAATTATTTTCAAAAAATTGCTTTTTTTATTTATTAAATATTTCTACATGTCAATTTTTTGACTCAATTTATTTATTAAAAGAATTCTTAAAATTATCAAATATCTGCTAAATCAATTTTAATTAAATTATTGAATATTTAATTGTAATGTAGTATCGTGACTTCAATTTTAATCATAAACGTTATATTCAAATATTTTATCAGAGAAAAAAATACGTACCGGTTTAATGCTTTGATGAGTAAAGTATTAAATACTTTTGTAGTCACAGTAGTAATATTATTATTCTTGTGATCCAATCCACGTAATGATATTTATTTATTTATATTTATTTATTTATATTTTTATTTTTATATTAAAATTACTTACAATAACATTGCACAAATAAATTAAATAAATAACTTTATGGGACATGCGCATAACAACTATAACAGCTGATGACGGCCATATTGTTTTTATTTATTCAAGTTTCATATAATTGGCAATGCTGCGAATAAAATTTCATGGTCGGGTTTGGTCGCGCTTACGGGGAATCGCCGCGATTCCATGTTCTTACGACATTTATTATTTAATATCTAATTAATAAAAATACCTACAACTTTAAAAACTGTTTAGGTGCATGCTAAATGAATTGAAGAAGGAATAGCTAAATTTTTTAAGGCTGGAAAAAATTATTTTTTTTTTTATAACGAATTGAAAAAAAAAAGCGGGGAATCGCTCATAGCGCGACCAACGAAGGGTTAAGTACATTATCAGGTTATTAGGTTTAAACAAAAAATGTAATACATAGATAAGGAAAAGAAAAGGGAAAAAAAATTTTTTGTGTAAGCATTAACAACATATTTTTAACATATGGACATAACATAACATAATTTAGTACTGAACATTAACGTAACATAGTTTAAAGGGTTTGAGATAATGTAATATATAGTATTAGAATTAGCATAGTAGTTGTAGTTGTTTTAGAAGATTTATTATTCGTGGGTAGACGTTTTCACTGTTGAGAGCAGTCTGAAGATTGGCTGGAATCTGATGTTGACTTCTTAGAATGTTGAGTTGTGAGCATGTCGTCAGGATGTGGTTTACTGAGGCGGGTTGATTGCAGGCTGGGCATGGTTTGGGATTTGTTTTACTTGGTAGATGACTGTGAGAAAAGACAGTGTGTCCTATTCTCAGTCTGTTCAATTGACATTGGTCTGTTCTTTTTTCCAGTTGAGGTCTTGTTTCCATTGTATTTTCTCGAATAAGATGGAGGTGAGATTGTCCATTGATCCAGAGGTCATTCCATTTGGTCGTGATGTGGTTTTTGACTTTCTTTTTAAAGTCTGTTGCTGTAGTGAGGAGTGTGGAGGTGAGATCAATGCCTGAAACCGTTGCGTTTTTCGCCTCTTTATCCGCGAGTTCGTTTCCTAGGATGCCTTGGTGGGGTCCGGGACATTTTGCAGAACTGGATATGAGATTTCGTATGTTAAGGTTGGCCAAGTGGTTGTACTAAACATTGTCGTGTCGTGCCACCTGGTTGCGACAAGGCTCATCATAGAAATTGTGAATAAAACAGATTTCCTAAATAAATGTAACAAAAATCCAATAGATGGCCGATACATGTGCATTTACAACTTTAACCGGATCCTCGTAGCATTAGAGAGCTCCCTGTGAAAGCATACATTTTTCTCCAGTAAATAATGTGTACTCTATTACACAAGTCATACAAAAATATGACAACAATATTAATTTATTATTTTGTAAATTGTAATAATTATTCCGAGTGGTATAAATTCAAAATATTTGTGCAATTAATATTTTATTATAATTTTTTAAATAAAATTATTTATTATAATAATAATTTTCATTTATTGCTCGTGATATTTTTATTAGGTATTTCATAAATATCAATAACTATAAAATATTAATAAATTTAAGTGTTTATAAATTTTTACAAGCACTACCGGATTAAAATAAAACAATTCAGGATGTTATATTACAGTTACATTTGTGAGTAATAATTATTTAATTTATTTAAAAAAATTTTATATTGTTAATAACATTTTTATTGGTTTTATGATAAATAACATTTATATATTTTTTTTTTTGGTGGGCTCTTATATACATAATTTTTATTTAAAAAAAAATGAAAGTACTCCAAAATTTTTAATCTGTTTAAACACGTGTTTCCTATTCATATCAAACATATTTATTTTGGAGTTGATTTTTTTTTAATATATATAACATTTACAATAATAAATTAATTATTAAAAAATATCATTATTCGATCGGCTATTTAATAAAACTCCGTTCCCCTTAGCACGGAGAAACTAAAATTATTAACACTAAAAAAATTAAATATAATCAGGGCTCGGTCAATTATAATATAAATATTAAAGATCTGTAAATAATAGTCTAGGCTCATCGTAACTACAATGGCCCGATATTGTTTGCAAATAATTATTTTTATCTGTGCTCTGCTAGATATAATGTAGAAATAAGGGCTTATATTTTACGAACAACACCTTGGCACGGATGACACGGTATTAATGATAAAAACCATTTAATTAGCCTTAAGTTAATTATATTACAAAGTTAGAAGGTTCTAAAATTTTTAACTATACCCTTCTTAACGCGAATGACCCCATCTTCTTGTTTAAATAAATTTCTTGCATACCCAGACAAGTATTATTCATTTTATAATATGGAGTATCGAGAAATATGAACAAAGTGTAGATAGCATCAATCCCGGTCTTTTATATACAGTTCTCAAACCACCAGTATAGTCAGAGATGCATGCATGCTCCTCTTCTTCTGTCACTTTTACTGCTTCTTTTATACAAATAAGAACTATTGTTTTATCGTTTTATCAAGACAAAACCATTACTTATGAATTTTAATTATTCGTAATTATTGAAAAAAAAATATGTTATACAATCAGTACCAGACCAGTTATCCCATTGAAATTGATAATTATTAAAAATTTTTAGAAAATGTCTCGGCCCGGATGGCCCGGAATTTTCTATCAAATACCGTATTATTATAGATATAAGGCCAAATAATGGATAAAAATTTTTTTTTTATAAATTTAACATCGCTTACCGTATACCTCGACTAAGGGAGAATTATTTGTGGGAATAAAAACTAATTTGTATCAGACCAACCGTGAAAGAAAAATTAGAGTTGGTATTATTAACGATGGAAAACTGATGAAAATCGGAAATTAAAAATAGGCTCACATTATTTTAATAAATCTCAAGTGTATAAGTGTATTATGATTTTCAAAATAATTGAAAACCATAGAAAACCATAGAAAACCCTTTTGCAAATTTTAGATTTTTCTATTTATTTAATTATAATTATAAGCAGGAAGTACTAAAATTCAAATTTGTAATTTATTTCTATTCCAAAAAGTGTTAAAGTTTTTCTTTTATTTCGACAAAATAATTATATCGCATAAAATATGTAATGTTGTTTTAATAAATACCAAAGAGTATACTCTTATATGCTTGAAGAACTTACAATGATTTTCATTGTCACTACTGGATGCTAAGAGAATAACGCTACACTTAATTTTATTAGCAATTAATTTTTGATTTTATAATTTATAATTTTTTCAATAAGTAACCTGCCAGAAGCGGAAAGCCCTTTTGTAATCCAGATCTTTGCTTACCTGCAATAATTTTTGTATTTTTTAGTTATAATTTTTTGGCGGGAAGGTCTAAAATTCAAATTTTTATTTTAGCTGCATCTTTTAAAATTAGTGTTATTATTTTTGTTATTTTGACGAAATAACATTTTCTTATAAGGAAATATGTAATGTTTTGATAAATAATGTTAAAAGAAGTATACCTGCCAAGAATCAGAATGACTTTCATTGTCACTCCTGGTTGCTGGCAGAATAACTCGGCATTTACTATCTTAACAATAATTTTTATAAATTCAATTGATAGAAGCTAACCTACAAGTAAACAAACTTTTCATAATGTAGAGCATTGCCTTCAATAATTTTAATGTATTTTTTTAGTTATAATTTTTTGGCGGGAAGGTCTAAAATTCCAAATTTTTATTTTATCTTTTTTAAATTGTTATATTTTTTTTTTTGTTATTTTAGAAAAGGAAATAACATTTTCTTATGAAATATGCAATGTATTGATAAATATTAGAAGAGCCAATACCTGGGCAGAGTCAGAGAATGACTTTCATTGTATGCAATCCTGGTTTGCTGGCAGGGGCAATAACTCGGCATTTACTTTCTTAACAATAATTCTTTTGATAAGTTCAATTGATAGTAACCTACAAACAACTTTTGTAAGAATTTCAGAGCTTTGCCTGCAAGAATTTACTAGTTTTTAATTTACTTTTTGGCAGGGAGAATCTGAAATTCGAATTCTTAGCCGAATTTTTTAGCTTTTAAAAATTTTGATATTTTTTTGTTTTATTTCAACATAAATTACAACATCATTTTCATAAGATATTTATTGTATTGATTGTTGTTCGAGGGAATACTTGGACAAGTCAGAATGACTTTTCATTGGTACTACTGGATGCTGAAAGAATTACTCTACATTTACTTTTTTAACAATAATTTTTGCTTAATTTCAATTGAAAAGTAACCTAAAAACGACCCGTTCATAACACACACACACACACACACACACACACACACACACACACACACACACACACACACACACACACACACACACACACACACACACACACACACATACATACATACATACATACATACATACAGCGACACGGACACCATCGCGGGAATAGTCAGGGAAGCTTCCTAGGATCTCAAAACGACGAGGCTGATGAAAACTCGATTTTTCGAAACACGGGGTAAAAACAATAACTTCCCGATTTTTGAAAATTTTTAATTTCCTTAGCGGAAAGTTAAAATGAAGGGTCTGAGATGACTTACTCAAAACCAAGCTTTATCACAAATAACCTCTGGTAGTAATATGAAAGGGTAGAAATAAAAAATACCATATATGTTCTGATAGTCATAAGAAATCACGATAAAAATTGACTCTCCTCCCTGATTAAAAAAAAGTATTGAACCTATGCAACTGTATATCTATATTGTATGTATATATAGATATACAATTAGACGTGAAATATTGAAAAAGTATTGAATACATACTTTTCAATGCGCCTCACTTTTTTAATCAAGGCTTTAATCCACCTTGCCGTTTATTGAAATGGTTTCATTTATTTTTAATAATA
>NC_058162.1:10916054-11101155 GCF_020080835.1 Cotesia glomerata
AGATATTAATCATAATTATTATTTCAAATTATAATTTTGATTCAGTTAATAATATATTATTTAAAACTGAAAGATTTATTTTATTATATGATAAGGTGGACTAAGGAGAGTCAGGCTTCAGCGTGATTCGTTTTGACAATCTGAGTCAGTTATTAGCCATCCCTTTCTTTCCATAATTCTACCAGGTCATTAGTAAAAGTTTATTTTTACAAATCATCTATGACCATTTCTATTCATTAAGTAGCAAGGAACCATAAATTTTTTAGTTATCAATAATTAATTCTGGGCTATCCGTGCGAAGAAATTTTTTGTAATTTTCGAATAATTATTAATATTTACAATAAAATAGACTTTTTATCGAATAGATATGACACTTTCTTATTTTTAATATAAGTGCACCTTCTGTTTCAAGGTTACACGTAAATATTATTAATAATAATTTATATATTAAATTATAATATTGTTTGAGTTCATTTTGTATTATTAAAAATAAATGAAATCATTTCAATAAACGGCAAGGTGGACTAAGCCTTGATTAAAAAAAAGTATTGAAAAGTATTGAAAAAGTATGTAATTCAATACTTTTTCAATACTTTTCACACACTGTATATCTATATATACATACAATATAGATATACAGTTGCATAGGTTCAATACTTTTTTTTAATCAGGGAGGAGAGTCAATTTTTATCGTGATTTCTTATGACTATCAGAACATATATGGTATTTTTTATTTCTACCCTTTCATATTACTACCAGAGGTTATTTGTGATAAAGTTTTACTTTATAAGTCATCTGTGACCCTTCATTTTTAACTTTCCGCTAAGGAAATTAAAAATTTTCAAAAATCGGGAAGTTATTGTTTTTACCCCGTTTTTCGAAAATCGAGTTTTCATCAGATTTCGTCGTTTTGAGATCCTAGGAAGCTTCCCTGACTATTCCCGCGATGGTGTCCGTGTCGCTGTATGTATGTATGTATGTATGTATGTATGTATGTATGTGTGTGTGTGTGTGTGTGTGTGTGTGTGTGTGTGTGTGTGTGTGTGTGTGTGTGTGTGTGTGTGTGTGTTATGAACGGGTCGTTTTTAGGTTACTTTTCAATTGAAATTAAGCAAAAATTATTGTTAAAAAAGTAAATGTAGAGTAATTCTTTCAGCATCCAGTAGTACCAATGAAAGTCATTCTGACTTGTCCAAGTATTCCCTTTGACAACAATCAATACAATAAATATCTTATGAAAAATGATAATTATGTTGAAATAAAACAAAAAATATCAAAATTTTTAAAAGCTAAAAAATTAAGAATTCGAATTTCAGATTCTCCCGCCAAAAAGTAAAATTAAAAAACTAGAAAAATTCTTGCAGGCAAAGCTCTGAATTTTACAAAAGTTGTTTGTAGGTTACTTATCAATTGAACTTATCAAAGAATTATTGTTAAGAAAGTAAATGCCGAGTTATTCTGCCAGCAACCAGGATTGACAATGAAAGTCATTCTGACTTGCCCAGGTATACTCTTTAATATTTATCAATACATTGCATATTTCATAAGAAAATGTTATTTCGTCAAAATAACAAAAAAAAAATATAACAATTTAAAAAAGATAAAAAATAAAAAATTTGAATTTTAGACCTTCCCGCCAAAAATTATAACTAAAAAAAATACAAAAATTATTGAAGGCAATGCTCTACATTATGAAAAGTTTGTTTGTAGGTTACTTATCAATTGAATTTATAAAAAAATTATTGTTAAGATAGTAAATGCCGAGTTATTCTGCCAGCAACCAGGAGTGACAATGAAAGTCATTCTGATTTGCCCAGGTATACTCTTTAATATTTATCAAAACATTACATATTTCATAAGAAAATGTTATTTCGTCAAAATAACAAAAAAAAAATAAAACAATTTTAAAAAGATAAAAAATAAAAAATTTGAATTTTAGACCTTCCCGCCAAAAATTATAACTAAAAAATACAAAAAATTATTGCAGGCAAAGATCTGGATTACAAAAGGGTCATTTGCAGGTTACTTATTGAAAAAAATTATAAATTATAAATCAAAAATTAATTGCTAATAAAAATTAAGTGTAGCGTTATTCTCTTAGCATCCAGTAGTGACAATGAAAATCATTGTAAGTTCTTCAAGCATATAAGAGTATACTCTTTGGTATTTATTAAAACAACATTACATATTTTATGCGATATAATTATTTTGTCGAAATAAAAGAAAAACTTTAACACTTTTTGGAATAGAAATAAATTACAAATTTGAATTTTAGTACTTCCTGCTTATAATTATAATTAAATAAATAGAAAAATCTAAAATTTGCAAAAGGGTTTTCTATGGTTTTCTATGGTTTTCAATTATTTTGAAAATCATAATACACTTATACACTTGAGATTTATTAAAATAATGTGAGCCTATTTTTAATTTCCCGATTTTCATCAGTTTTCCATCGTTAATAATACCAACTCTAATTTTTCTTTCACGGTTGGTCTGATACAAATTAGTTTTTATTCCCAATAAATAATTCTCCCTTAGTCGAGGTATACGGTAAGCGATGTTAAATTTATAAAAAAAAAATTTTTATCCATTATTTGGCCTTATATCTATAATAATACGGTATTTGATAGAAAATTCCGGGCCATCCGGGCCGAGACATTTTCTAAAAATTTTTAATAATTATCAATTTCAATGGGATAACTGGTCTGGTACTGATTGTATAACATATTTTTTTTTTCAATAATTACGAATAATTAAAATTCATAAGTAATGGTTTTGTCTTGATAAAACGATAAAACAATAGTTCTTATTTGTATAAAAGAAGCAGTAAAAGTGACAGAAGAAGAGGAGCATGCATGCATCTCTGACTATACTGGTGGTTTGAGAACTGTATATAAAAGACCGGGATTGATGCTATCTACACTTTGTTCATATTTCTCGATACTCCATATTATAAAATGAATAATACTTGTCTGGGTATGCAAGAAATTTATTTAAACAAGAAGATGGGGTCATTCGCGTTAAGAAGGGTATAGTTAAAAATTTTAGAACCTTCTAACTTTGTAATATAATTAACTTAAGGCTAATTAAATGGTTTTTATCATTAATACCGTGTCATCCGTGCCAAGGTGTTGTTCGTAAAATATAAGCCCTTATTTCTACATTATATCTAGCAGAGCACAGATAAAAATAATTATTTGCAAACAATATCGGGCCATTGTAGTTACGATGAGCCTAGACTATTATTTACAGATCTTTAATATTTATATTATAATTGACCGAGCCCTGATTATATTTAATTTTTTTAGTGTTAATAATTTTAGTTTCTCCGTGCTAAGGGGAACGGAGTTTTATTAAATAGCCGATCGAATAATGATATTTTTAATAATTAATTTATTATTGTAAATGTTATATATATTAAAAAATCAACTCCAAAATAAATATGTTTGATATGAATAGGAAACACGTGTTTAAACAGATTAAAAATTTTGGAGTACTTTCATTTTTTTTTAAATAAAAATTATGTATATAAGAGCCCACCAAAAAAAAAAATATATAAATGTTATTTATCATAAAACCAATAAAAATGTTATTAACAATATAAAATTTTTTTAAATAAATTAAATAATTATTACTCACAAATGTAACTGTAATATAACATCCTGAATTGTTTTATTTTAATCCGGTAGTGCTTGTAAAAATTTATAAACACTTAAATTTATTAATATTTTATAGTTATTGATATTTATGAAATACCTAATAAAAATATCACGAGCAATAAATGAAAATTATTATTATAATAAATAATTTTATTTAAAAAATTATAATAAAATATTAATTGCACAAATATTTTGAATTTATACCACTCGGAATAATTATTACAATTTACAAAATAATAAATTAATATTGTTGTCATATTTTTGTATGACTTGTGTAATAGAGTACACATTATTTACTGGAGAAAAATGTATGCTTTCACAGGGAGCTCTCTAATGCTACGAGGATCCGGTTAAAGTTGTAAATGCACATGTATCGGCCATCTATTGGATTTTTGTTACATTTATTTAGGAAATCTGTTTTATTCACAATTTCTATGATGAGCCTTGTCGCAACCAGGTGGCACGACACGACAATGTTTAGTACAACCACTTGGCCAACCTTAACATACGAAATCTCATATCCAGTTCTGCAAAATGTCCCGGACCCAATTCGCCTCTATCTAAAAGCATTGAGTGAGCAGCCCCTGGGACTGGCCTCAGGTACTTTAAAAATAAATTAAGTTGTTTTGACCTTTTGAATTGAATAAAAATATTTGGAAACTAATGGTAAAAATTTTTAAATGATTAAATAATAAAAAAGTAAATGTAAGTATAATTTAAGAAATTAATCATAATTTTTTGTATTAAAAAAAGTTGGAAAAAATGTCGTATCAAGGATCACCCTTTTCGGTTGTCTACGGACCAGATGATTACGATCTTGATGATGACAATGAGCATTATATGGATGATGATCGAAATGTTGATGATCCAGATGAAAGCGATGAAGGTTATTGTTTATTTATTTTCCTTCGTTTCTTAAATAGTTTTTGACTAAAGTTAGGTTAGAATTTTTGTTTTTTTAAATTGATATTTTTTCATTAATTTTGAGAATTTGTAATTGTGAATATTTAGATACTGAAGAAGCAAGTGAACCTGAAATGGGAAAATCTGAGGAGATGACAGAAATCAAAGAACAGTAAGTAATTGATAATGATTAATTATTTATTTTTATAACAAGTAAAGATAAATAAATAATGATTGTAGGGTTTATCAAGATAAATTAGGAAGTTTGAAAAAACAACTTCAACAATTAAATGATGGAAGCCATCCAGAGTTTATACGTAAGTTAAAACGTTTGGAGTCTCAATATCAAGAAAGGTATGGTAGAGTTAATTAAAGTAAATACTAAAATTTTAATAAATATTTGAGTAATTATTTTATTTCAGAATACGTTTAAATATTATTCACCGTGAATATCTTATTGAGTGGGCGGAAAGGGATTATGTAGCTGAAAAAAAAGCTGCTTGCAAAGAATTTGAAGACAAAAAAATAGACCTCAAAGAAAATTTATTGACTGATATGGAGGAAAAGAAAAAAATGATTGAATCTGATCGACAAACAATGGAACTAACCGGTGATTCTACAGAGGTAGATAAAAAGATTTTCTCATAAACCGCGAAAATTATGAAATTTATAGACTTACAATTTACTTCATTAAATAGAAGGCATCCTTTATCATAATTATGATACCAATTTTATTGCCAATTACCCACTAATAAAATATTTAAAATTCATATTTAATCTTACTACTATTAAAATTTTGAATATTTAATTTTTTTTAAAACGATTATTCGTTAAAAAAAAGTAGATATTTTAAATCAGAGTAAATTTTAAAGAAACTAAAATCAATTTCCAGTAAAAGGATTATTGTAAGATTAGTATATTACTGATAATAGGCAACAATAATTCAATAATGAAAATTTGTATTAGATAAAACCAGTGATGACAAGAAAATTACGTCGAAGACCAAATGATCCAGTTCCAGAAAAAGTTGAGAAACGTCGTAAACCACCTCCAGCTCAATTGAATTATTTGCTTGATGAAAAAGAAATAGAAAATGATCTCAAAGCAATAAGCCGAGGAAAAGTAACTCCAACAGTCCGAAAACAAGGTACCTAAATGCATTTTGTTTGTCTAATAGTTATAAATAAAAAAAAAATAACAAAGTGTGGGTTAATAATTATTTCAGTGGTAATACCACACTTCATCAATCCTGTAAATATTTCTACTTCTCATGTACCACCTTCTACAGAAGCAAATTTAGTTGAAACGCGAATTGAAGATGGAAAACTTTGGTATGAAAGAAGATGGTACCACAGAGGACAACCAGTTTACGTTGAGGGTATGGAAATGTCAAGGTTCGGTGCAAATATAGCAGCCATTGGAACAGAAGTCGTAAGTATTATTGATATTGTTATATATTATAGTATCTACTTTATTTATTCACCATAAATATTTATTATTAAAAATATAGATTTGGGTTAAGAAAGTATCTGATGGTACCAAAGTGCGTATTTGTATATCACAATTAAGCCGTGGAAGAGTATCATTAAAACGCCGGGCATCTTAACAGTCACAGCCGCGGATCGTCCTCAGACTGGCAAGATCCCGTGGCTCATCCTCGAGCGGTACATCGTCAGATTTTTATTTACGTCTTCCATCGACGTGTGATGATGCTTCAACTTAACAACACTTGTTTTTTGCCACCAATAAAACCATACTCGTTGATGATATTGCAAGGCCATGTAGATCCAAGCAAAATATGAAAATACAACTAGTATCATCATAGCAACAAGTGAATAAGTTGTCCATCTTGCAGGCGGGAAGTTGTCATAGTTATTTGTCGAATAAAAATCCGCGGCGACAATACATACGTAAGTTGAGCCTAATGTCAGTGGAGTGGCGATCATGCAACGTATTAAATCAACACGTATATTACGTACAAATAATTGTTGTTCCTCTTGTTTTGTGCACATCCATATTATTATGGAGTGTAATGCACTGTAACGTGGTGTGCGTTCTATATCAAATTGATAACCACACAACTCACAACTATTTCTGTTACTCTCCTCCAACCAGCGTTCTAAACAAGATAAATGGATTGCTCCCATCGTACCCTAAAAAGTCATTTATTACTTGTAATTATTGTTACTATGTAAAATAAATATTTTTTTTTTGTTTAAACTATCACTTTAATAATTCATTAATATATATTTATAAACAAATAAATATAAAATAGAAAAAAAAATAATAATTTTGTTCTCCTTCAGTTACCTTACATCGACATGGATAAATAATAGGTAATAGAGTTAAGTCATAGCAAATACGACAAGATTTTTCTTCAAGTGAATTATCGTCAATGCTTATTGATACGCATTGATTGATTTTTTCAATTTTATTTTCTAAATTATTTGATACTTTATCTACTATACAGTCGAGTGTAATTGATATTGTGTCTTCCATAATATTAATTCCTACTAAATAAACAATAAGTGAAATTTATTCCTTTAAATATTTGAAAAAATAATATTAACATTTGATGTTTAAAAATTTTAACTATGGTTATATGTCAATTAATAAAACTGAAAAGAAAAAAAAAACAACAGAATTAATGTAAAACTTTTTAATTTATATGCAAGTACATTATAAAATTTTGAGGAAAGAAAAAAAAACATTTTAGTAATCAATTGATGCATTATTTAGGTACTTAAAATAAAAAATGGATTCATTCAGCCATCATGTCAACACTGAGACAATCTTCACCCATATTACTGGGTGAAGTTTCAAGTTCACCGATTTCATTAGACTCGCTGTCCAAAGACGGGTCGTTGCTAAACATTTCGGTAGGGACAGTTGGTGGTGCTTTTTCAGGCACCAATTCCAGGTACGTCTGACGCGACTCTAAATGTCGCTCTACTTCTTCAGGTGTCATATGACCATCGGAAATCATTGATACCATTGACATAACATTATTAGAGTTGGTTTGAACAGATGGGTTATTCTGAGGTTTTAAAGCTGATTTTGGAGTTGGTTTTTTCTTTTTAGTTGTACTTGAAGGTTTTACTGGCGATAGGCCATGTGGAGTGTGATTATTAAAATTTATTTCTACTTTCTTTTTTTTATTTAACGTTTCTAATCGTGACATGTCATCATCTGACGATTCGGTTTCATCACTTTCACTAAAAGATGCATCTACCTTTTCATATTGGAGTAAGCGATCAAGTAAAAAACTCTTGTCACGATTCACTTTTAATAACTTACGTTGGGTCGACCTCAAGGCTTCTTGAAAACATTCATTTTCCTGTAATACATAAACATAATTATTACTTATTACATATTTAGTAACAATTGTTTCCGATTGTAACAGAAAATAAATCAATGACAATAAACTTACATAAATTAGAAATTTAAGTTTTCGTTTTAAATTACGGTATTGATCTTTATAATTCGGTACTTCTTCTTCGGGACTATCCTCTTCATCATCCTCGGCTTCTGCATTGTTGTTTGCAATTGACCGGCAATACCATCCTTCCAACATTGATCATCTGTGTCTAAATATAAATAATAATTTAATCAAGTATTCAAAATTTCGACATGTGGATTTTATTAGATTTCCCCGACAGTATTTATTTATTATGCTGATAAATAATGACATTATTTATAAAAATGTTTATAATCGAATAATCACATTGAATGTAAACATAAATATTAAATCAAATCATACTTGAAATATATATCATGATTAAAGGAATTTTATATATCTGTTAATTATTGAATACATAACTACTTACATCTCGATTCCAAAAGTTTTTTTTAACTCTGTAAATATTTGCGTTGATTGATTATTGTGAGAATAAATCAACTCACGGTCACTATTATGAGTAGCTTCCATATCGTATCGTTCAATTTAGATCGATTGTGAGATAACTTCACGTTTATTAAAATTTATATATAGTGCCATCTGTGTTATAAGCTCATACCTCATTTTGTCTCTCATATCCCGATGTTATGTCCTCCTCCTGGTGGACAACGATAGAAATCTTTATTTAAATTTAAAGTTACCGACGTGGTCTTTGATTCGCCCGGGAATATTGAAATACTCAACTTTATCAACGGGAACTTGTAGGATGAGGAAAATGATATAAAATGAATATAAATTAAATAAATAACTAGAATTTGAATTTGCGCGCGCCTGACTATAGCATTTGCATATATTTTCATGCTTATGATATATTCGACCAATCACGTTACGAATAGTTTGCTTACATGATATATTTTCATATTTTTCATCTAAATTATAAAAGTGGATTGAACGGAATTAAGTTAACTGAATCGAAGTATATATTCAAAAGACTTTACACAAAATTAGAAACGAGCCGATGAAGGTGCTTTTTCATGCTGACGCTTGACGCTAGTTTCTAGCGTAAAATTTGGTCACGTGATGAGAATTTAACACTGCGCCATCTAAAAAAAATTGTAGCGAAAAATTTCAGCGTTTCGCGTCAAATTCAAGCGAAAAATAAAACGTTAGTATCGAAAGTCGATTTATCGATACAACCACTACACTTTATAGGTTAGGTATGTGATTGTGAGTAATAAACATTCCAATACTTAGTTACAAGCTTAGTGACCTCGTCACAATCATTAATAAATAAATTATCCTTGTGAATACATTTATCTATAAAATTATGTCTAGTGAATATGACTATCAAATGTGGATTTACAAGTGTCAAAAAATTATTCGACAAGCGCAAATAAACAGGCTTCGACGCAATAGGATTCTACTTACGATATCGCTATTCAAAAAAAAAAAAAAAATAAATATAAAAAGAAAAGATTTAGGGTACATCCGTTGTATAAATTACGACGAGAACACGGATTTTTTGAAGCAGTATTTCTAACACTCTTCATTCCCTGAAAAATTCGAAAATTACATTCGTATGTCTGCCTCTCAGTTTGAAGAATTGCTGTGCTTAATTGGTCCACATATAACTAAAAAAAACGTTGTGAGAGAACCAATTTCAGCTACCGCTCGACTTGTTATGACTCTGCGGTAAGATCGCGTAAACTTTGTTATTATTATTTAGTATCGTGGAGTAAAATAATACTAATTATAAAAAATACTTTTAGATAATTGGCGACAGGAGATTGTATGACATCTATATCATATCATTATCTCGTTGGTGTGACATCAACCGCAAATATCATTGCTGAAACTTGTCAAGTTATATGGGATTGTCTTCAGCCGAAGGTGTTACCTTACCCTTTAACAACCCGTGACTGGTTAAAAATTGCAGGTGATTTTGATAAAAATTGGCAATTTCCTCATTGCATTGGAGCTATTGATGGGAAACACATACAAATACAGGTATATAAAATTATAAACATCGATGTCAATTTTTACAATAAACTATTTTCATAATTATTATCATCATAATTTCAGTGTCCTGACAATGCTGGCTCGCTATATTTTAATTACAAAAAAACACACAGTATTGTACTGCTGGGAATATGCGACGCAAATTATTCATTTTTATTCGTTGATATTGGTGCATATGGCCGACGTAGTGATGGTGGCATTTTTCGTGACTCTCCAATGGGTCAAAAATTTGAAAAACATGAAATGAATGTACCGGACGCAGAGTTGCTCAAAGTTGATGGTATGCCTTTACCATATGTGCTTGTTGGTGATGAGGCTTTTCAACTAACTGATTATCTACTCCGACCGTACCCTGGTAGAGGTGGTCTTAATAAAGATAAAACTATCTTCAATTATCGTCTCAGTCGTGCTCGACGAACAATTGAAAATTCCTTCGGTTTACTCGTAAGTTTGTGGAGAATCTTGAAGAAGCCCATAGAAGCTACAGTGGACAATACAACTCATATAGTGAAAGCAATTATTTGTCTTCACAATTGGCTTCGCAAACGAGATGAAGATAATAATTACATACAAGAAAATATGGTAGATTGCCATGGAGAAAATGGTTTTGTTCCGGGACTCTGGAGAGATGAAGTTGGAAATCATTCAGCACTCCAAGATGCAAGAATTCATGGGAATAATTTTAGTTCTCGAGCCGCAGTAACTATTCGCAATGAATTTTGTGACTATTTTAATGCAGAAGGAGCTGTTCCTTGGCAGTATGATTGAACATTGAAATAACTTTCTTTAATATCATTTATTCCAAGAAAGAAAAAAAATAAATACAATGTAAATAAAAAAAAAAAAACATAGCATAAGCAATTACACTTTTTCCAAATTATTCTGTTAATAATTGATCAATTGTACATTATTTCCAAGTAATTGTAAATATTACAAAAATATAGCTATGTATTTTTAAACTTGAAATTTTAATTGTAAAAATTATTTTTAAATATAATTTACTTTTTCATTGCAAGACATACATCAAAGTTTTTCATTTAGGTATGAAATTACTACATAATTTAAATGTGTATGGTTTTATATTCTTGCACTGTGAATTTGAAATAATAATACCAATAACAATCATACGGCTTAACTGGGTCGGAATCGTCACAATTTTTTGTAAAAATAATATTACATAATAAAAGTTATAATTGGATTAAACTCGTTTTTTTCTTCTTTATTATTGGTCACTTCCGTGTACTCATTCTTTCTTTTTTTACAAAGTATGCAATAAAAAATACTGAACACATATATTGGTGATATGGTTTAATTTAATATTAATAGTAAATGTAACTTATAGTATTGCGTTTTTTTCCTTAATCTAATTATTTATTTTCATCTCGTAATCTTAAAAGATCTTATTGATTGTGCTTGACAGCTTCATAAACGATGTCTGGCAATTGTTTTAAAAGATCTGTTTGTACTGGTTGTGGTAACTGGCGTATTTGATTGCCTAATCCAATAAGAAATGCGCCAACAGTATCAATTTTTGGCGGTTCCGGTAGCATTGTAGGCAAATTTTCACGGCACAAAGCATCGGCTATACGACTCAAGGTGCTTGCAGAATCAATCACATCGTCTTTATTAGATCTTCGACGCTTTCTACTGTTACTCGCGATTCCTGAAATAGACAACAATTAATTAATTTTTATATCACCGAAACGAACATACTTGTAACAAAAAACGTATCCTCATTATATTGATATTGATTTATTAAATATTGCGTTAATCTTGAAGACACAAGCTGAAAGCCTCAAGTCAAAATTTTCGAAATGAATTTCCTCAATACATTCATGTGTCATATATACATACCGTTAGCTTGGCTCCCTCCAGGATCTTCTTCAAATGCTTCACTCAAACTGTCATCGACTGATGAATCCAAGTCAGCACATCCTTCAACAACACTTTCCCTCGTTATATTACTGATTGTGCTGCAAGATAAAAAAAGAAATCATTGACCATCACACCCCTCAATGAATATAAATTAATTTACAGAGTTGAGATGTTCAATTCTTTTTCAAATTTAATATCAAACAACTTACTCTTTTGATAAACAATAATCACGGAGAAACTCGCAGCAATGGTAAAATTTCCAGGGGTCTCCAGGAGGTACTGCAGCTGAACCACTAGCGCGATGTTCTGCATGAATAAGTTTACGGTAGGTGTCACGTAAACTTTTAAATTTTTTTTTAGCTTCGGTAGCACTTAATTTTCCTGGTGAAACAAATTGTTATTAATAAAATTTTTATTTTATACTTCATTTTAATTAATATTAGCATTTCATTTTGATAGAATAGACGCTATAAAAGATACAATCATTCATTTTTACCATTCAATCCTGCAGAAACTTCTTCCCAAAGCGTAGCTGTTATTTCTCGTGTTCTTTCCGCTAGTGGAATATTAAAATTCCACAAAGGAATTCTATTTTGTACCTCAATAATTAAATGTTCGATCTCCTCGTCACTTAATTTTTTTTGACTTGTTTTCGATGCTGCCGTATTACGTCGCTTTGTTGATTTTTGAGTTGCTGGTGGAGATTTAACTGGAATAAATTACAGAACATATTTACTCATACATAGATAGATAGATAGATAGATAGATAATAAACTTTATTGACCCTAGAGCCTTAGCTCCCTCAGGACCATCATAATTATACATTATAATCAGTGTAAAATACAGAGCATGTAATTACATAAATTGAAAATAATAAAATAAAAACATATTATAATGAAATAATAACGTGAATTATAAATTATAAATTATAATCGTGGTAGATATAAGACAAGTTGCCAGAAAACCTGGTAATAGCACAGTTAAGCAAAACTAATATCATTCAATATCACTCAAGGCACAGCAGCATACAATAATGACAATCAAAGCTCAATATCATAAATTAATACTTTTGCAAATAATAATTATAGTACGCACTACGGAACAGTTCATAATTTTCAGCTTTAGTTACTTCTGGGGGTAGCGCATTCCAAATGCGTATCCCGCGGATAAGAAAAGAGTTCTCAAATATCCGACAATTAGATCTAGGCAGGCGTAAATAATCCTCCCTTACATCACCCCTCCGCAAAGCTACATATATAAAAAGATTAGACACTAATTTTAATTCAAGTACTTAGTTTGTGAAAAATAATTCTGATGGGTTTAGTTTGTTCTACACTGTTTTAAAAATATCAAAATTGATTTGGAAGGTTCTAAAAAATATTTAACTCGGGCAACGCCGGGTTCCGAAGCTAGTATCATTTAAATTAAAAATGAAAATGAATATTTTTACTAACATGAATTTTGACAACAATTCTCTTTGTTCTCATAAATGGAATCTTCAATCAGTCCTTCCCTACCGTCTCGAAGAATCGCTCGTCGAATAATAGTTTCTTTATCACCTGAAAATAAGATATGTGTAATTTTGCACGCCTCATAGCGCGAAGCGCGTGAGGTTGTGCTTTATACTCGACTCGTCAAGATCAAGCAATTTTGTGATCTTTAAATGCCTCTATCGCAACCATATTACACTTATTCAATAATATAAGTAGATGTACACCGAAAAACACTTAAATTAAACCATCTTTTACGTTCTAAAATCATTTCATGTTGCTATTTTGAAAAAAAAAAAACGTTTTGAAAAAAATTTTACGTGGACGTCCGGATGTCACCCCATTTTGGATGTACCAACGATTACTCCCGAACAAATTGATATTTCAAGACCGGACCTTTTTTATTAGTTTAAGAATTCGATGAACTGGGTCCGTATTTCATATCAGTGGCCTAGCTTATGTATTTTTTTTTTAATTGAATTTTTATTAAAATTCACGGATACAAACGTACAAAGCCAAACGAACTTTTCTTATTTGTCACGTGAAAACTATGGCGCCACTTGATCAAGCTAGATTTTTTTAGACTGCGTGCGTATATGACAAGAAAAAAGGGCGCCGATATTTAAAAAAAAAAATAAAAAATACTCTGTAAGAAATTACTTAATTATAATTTTTTTTTTTAATCAATTACACAATTAATTTTTTTCTTAAAAAATGATTGAGCGTTATGAGGCGTGCACTTTTGGATTCTCCAAACTTTTTAATAATTATTTTACTTTTTTGTTACACTATTATTTGCAGCAACAAACCTAAGAGAGGATAGAAATAATAATTTTCGTCTCAGTGGACATCGTCGTAATCATTTAGGCATGGATGGTGTTGGTAATCATCACATATCATTTCACATATACCACATGTAAAAACAACACGTACTTCCTACATTACAATAAAAACCGTTTAGATTCTTTTACTACGTTTATATATCATATTTGTTAATAATAATGGATATTTACCTCAAAACTCATTGTGAATAGTTTTAATATTCACACCGCACTTAATATAATAACTGGCAACTTTGAATAAAATTGTATGTGCTATTTTTAAGTATTTGTTTTTATTTATTTTTACACTCGCTATTTTTTTTTTATATCATCACAAAGTAACAGCTGATTGTTGTTGTTTTATAAAGATCGATTACTATTGATTATCGATATCACTGTTCGAGTTACGCTGACGCTTATTTATTATTTATCACCCGTTAAAAAAGCTAAACTATGTTTAGTTTTTTCGCTACAATTTTTCTTAGATGGCGCAGTGTTAAATTCTCATCACGTGACCAAATTTTACGCTAGAAACTAGCGTCAAGCGTCAGCATGAAAAAGCACCTTAAGTCGGAGCTCGAATACTATTCTGATTCTTCACTAGAATTTACTAAGTCCGACTCACAGCAGTAGAAGTGGCGGGGGCGGCTCTCCCTACCTCTCCATACTCTCCATACTCTCCATACCATCCGAGTATTCCGCTGTACTGGCCTTTTGGCAACGTTGATTGGTCCTTCTCCTTCCTTCTGGGTCCTAGCTGTACTCCTACTCAGGTACTCGTCCTTTCCAGCCGTTGTTGAACTACCTGGGCTCGCCAGCAGAGTTTGTCCGAAGTTTCATCATCCCTGGGAATTTACCGGACTGAGTGGTTGAGCTGGAGTCGTCATAAATGAGGGTCACTAATCGGCTCAGACTATCTTCTCTTATTTTTTTTATACAATATTTTATATTCCTTAAGGGATGAAAATATATTTTCTAATATTTCTATAATTACTTATGTCGAGAGCAATTAGGTAGTAAATTTATATATTTATGGCTTAATCCTCTTTTCTATTTTTTATTATTACTAGTTTATTGTGCTGAATTTTCGGGGAGTAAAAATACATTTTAACAATAACCTTTTTCACTAATAACTAAAGGTCTAGACCTAGGTTGTGGGGTTTTCCCAAAAGTTTTATTATAATTGTAAAAATAAATTTAATGTTGTTTCGCGCTATCAAAGGGGTATCATCAGTGCTCGCGTGGCAGCGCCAGTCGCGATTCAACTAAACCGTGATGACATCACACCGAGGCTAAATTTAAACATTTTGCCATCTTTGGATAAAAGAGATAAAAGATAGAGTTTTGCCATGCGGGATTAATTTAAATATTATTAATAACTTAAATTAGTTGGATTAAAAAATGTATTTTAGCATTAAATAAAATTTTATACCGCATTTAAAAATTGGCCTTTAACCCTTCAGCACTCTCGCAAAATGATTTACTATCATTACTCGCGCGATGAGAAAAACTCTCACGCCTTTTGTGGGAGCGCACGCATGCTTATAGCCCCTTTAATTTAAAAAATCTCAAACAAGATAAATTTTTTAAAACAAAAAAAATTGACTTATTTAAAAATAATAATTAATAATAATACATCCAAACATAAATGCACTCTTACGGAAACCTCCGCTGTACCTATCAGACCCGATTTTTTAAATTCTGACCCCCCTACTTTACTATTGCGATGAGAAAATATCTCACAGAGTTAATAAAATTTATTTTATTTTTTTATAGTATAGAACAATTAAAATAATAATATTGCAGTCTGAAATAATATTAATTTTTTGGCAGATAGAAAAAAAATCATATAGTCATTCCATTTGAAATTTGAAAGAAAATTTGAGTTATTGATGAGCGTGAGAGAAAATCTCATAGCGAGAGTACTGAAGGGTTAATGATTATTAAATTTAATTCGATTATAATCTTTTCACTAATGTTGAATATAATCAGACAATTTTCTTTCTGATTAATATTTAAAATTTGCATTGTTATTTAATTAGCTACGTTCAGGATTATTAAAATTATTAAGTGCCAGTTTTTCTAAGGATATATTTTTTTATATTTCGTCTATGAATCTAAACACTGCCTTAAGATCACGCTTAAGGTGGACTTACATCTACGTCCGGATTATAGTTCACAAAATCTATTGTTGCATTGATAAACATTTACACTACCTACTAATTATACACGTTTTAAGACAAGTTTATAGACGTTTACACTGTATATTTTTAGTTAATTGTGATAAATATTATTTATTTTATAAAATAATTTCAACGATGAGCATTAATAATTCATTTAACAGACATGTAAGTGTTTTATTTTCATTATCAAAATTTCTCAAGGTTATGTTATCACGTTTAATTTTTCTAATGAGATTTATATTTTTTCTCTAACTAAATTTTTTTTTCAGGGTAATAGTATGACAGAAATTTCTAATGCTTTTGAAGCTGTAAAAATATCAGCATTAAAAAAGGCTGTTAAAATCTCCGAATCAGTAAACAATGTGACAATTGGTCCTAATGCTGTTACAGAATCAATACGCAAAGAAAATTTAGAAAACATTTCGAATAACTTTAATAATATTATAAATGATTCAAAATCAACAGAAAAATCGCCTGCTTCAAAATCTTCCCGAAGTGCTATTACGTTTTCCATAAAAAAGATTCTTGTTGAAAATGAATTACAACGGAAAGAGGAAGTACGAAAGGCAGTCGAAAAACGTCAGGAGCAAATGGCAAAAGCTTCCAAGGAGTTTCGGGAGGAAATGGTATTATTACGAGAGCTTCATATGGCCAAAAAAGAACGAGAAAGAGCTGCTAGCTTAGCGAAACTTGAAGCAGACGAAGAGCGGTTGGCACAGCAGGATGAGATAAAAAGAAGACATGCCCAGCAGTTGAATGCTCAAAGATTTAAGGAACGAAAAGAAAGATTTGAACGTGAAGCGCAACACCAAGCTTCTGAAAGAAAAGCGTTGATAAAATCTCTGGATGCCATGCTTAACGAAAAAATACAATCTTTTTGTTTGCTTTTGAATGGGTCCAAAGATCACAATGCCGTTGTTCAAGCTCTCAGTCCTTTCGATCTTAAATTTAAAGAATTGTACAAGCAGATGGAAATGATTAGTGAGAAAGCAAGATCAGCTGAATTGACTACATTCGATGTAACTTGTGCTGAAAGTATTGTACAGTTGGCGGATGAAATTGTTAATTTGTCTAAAATTGAGATTGATAGAATCAATGCCGATTTTGATGAAAAATTAGCAAGACGAAAGGAAGAGATGAGACAAGCTGAAGCCCAAGTTCTTGCGGAAGCTGAAGCAGCTAAAATTCAAGAAATTACTCAAGCCCAAATAAATGAGCAACAAGAACAAACTGGACAAATTCATCATGAAGCTGAACAAACGATACCTGAGACTCCACCGAATGAAATAACGACAAGTGCACCTAATCACTATGAAGATCATGAATCACGTCGACTATTAGATAATTCCATAGCATTTTTACATCAGTATGCTGGAAGTTATCATGAGTTTTTACAATCTCCTGAAACCAAAAGATTCAGATTTGAATGTCAAAAGGCAATAAACATTCCTGTTAACACGATATCTGCTGCTAGTGGATCCGACTTGATGGATAAATATGATAAACTTCGATTACTATTGCAAGGAAACACCACACTTAACATCAATCAGTATCCAGGAAGTAGTAATTTCTGTAAAAATTTGCTTGCTAAGAATATTGTTGTACGTATTATGTTGTATAATTATTTATTTAATGTATTTTCTACTAGTTAAATAATTTAATGAAATTTAATTTTTAGAATCAAGGAGAAACTCTAGTTTCAAGTAAACCAGAAATGGCGTTTGGAATAGCAGCAGTTACAGTGGCGCTGTGCTGTGATTTTCCTGATCTAATGGAACTGTTGCTAGCGCATTTTCGTACTATATGTCCTTATATTTGTCCAGTATACTTATCTCAACGGCCAGGAGAAAATAGAGAAGATTATTATAAATCTATAGGATATAAATATATTGATGACGTTGTTGAAAGACAAGATAAATTTCTCTGTCGGATTTCTGGTATCATGAGGTTGTACGCAGCTATAATTATCACTAAACTAAGACGTGGTGTTAAGTGTCCACATCCTCATAATCTTGAGAACGCATGGAGATGGTTGGCAGCAACTTTAAATTTAGGTAATTTTATTTTTATTTTACAAAATTTTAGCGATATTTTTTTGTATATTTATTAACTCTTATTATACCATTTAGTTCCAAAACCAGAACATGTGGACGCGATAGCTACTTTACTTTATGATATACTTCAAGTGTGTGGAAATTCGATGTTCAGTGCATATCCTACGCAGTTTCCAAAGCTTCTGAGAGCTCTGAATGACCAGTACTATCCACTGTTAGAGGAAAAAGGTGTTATTGGTGGCCCCATTAGTCGACTGGAAGCTTTTCTTAAAAATTCTTTGGCATCAAATAGTATACCGCCACCCGGGGGACAACTTCCTTTGAATATGTGGTAGAATATTCAATTAAAGTATTATTTATCTGATGAAAATGTAAATATGTTTATCATTATTTAACTATTTAAAATAGTATCATGTCCATACGAAAAACGAAAATCTTTTCTTGAATAATTAAAAAATTTTTAAAAATCAAATATTAAATTTTATTATTTTTAGTTTCACTGCAAGATCTAGTTTTAATAAAATACTATTTTTTGCATGTATGTTGTTATAAAAGATGAATAAAATCAAATTTTCTATTACGTTTTGTCGTTCGGGGACGTTTTTTCGTGGTCCAGAGGATCAAGAGAGTCTTCTGTAGGAAACACTGGCTTTTTGTCTTGATAGTATACAAGTTTTTCGTTTTTAACCTTAAGTATTGTTTTATATCGTTTTTATTGTTGTTATTATTATTATTATTTAATTCAATGCACAACAGTTGCTATTTATTACCAGTTGCATTACAAATATTTATATTGACGTTAATGAAAACCTCTTGTCAATATCCAGATTACGAGTTGTTTCTTTACCTAATTCCTGAATATTATAAAGCAACGAGTAATTTCCATTCAAATTCCAATTGTAAATATTTATTAGAAAAACTAAATTTGCTATAAATAATTTATTACATTTTTAACTGAAAAAATGACATAAATTGACTATAAGCTGATGGTAAAGTTAGCAACTTTTACTTTTTGCTCTCCCAAAAAACGCATTGTAGAAATTTCAGTTGTGTTGGTTCATCTTATCGTATTCAAGCAAGCCAGTCGTCATGTAAAAGTGAGAATTAAAATTTATTTTTCTCTATTTTTTTTATTACTATTCATTTTTTTTTTTTTTTTAATTTACAAATGGTTACTATAAAAATAAATTTCATAGTTATATTTACTTTATTGTTACAGTCATCTATCATCAACATCATCAAAGTTTGGCATAGAGTGTCATTCAACAAACCAGTAATTGACAACAGTATCACTGCTGATAAAAATGAAGATATAGCTCATCCAAATCAAAAAATGTTTTTAGTTTGTGATGACAATGACCAACCATTATTATTTTATTAAAAATTATTTTAATAATATAAATCTTCATTGATTACTAGAATTTAACATGCGCGCACCTGAATATAGAATTTGCATATATTTTCATGCTTATGATTTATGATACATTTGACCAATCACATTACGAATAAATTGGCTTTATATACATTTCATCTCAATTTTATGTTGGGACAATCAATTATGTTGTAATTTATCATCATTTATTTCAGTTTCTCTGGTAATGCGTTACTGCACACAAAATATAAATAATTAGTACGGATATTTCTTTGAACTGTAAATGCAAGGGAAGACTATTAGAAAACTTAAGTTTGATATTTGTCTTAATGCGCGACTCTCATGCGACTTACTAACTGCTGCTGTTTTGTACTTATATAAATACAACTATTATTAATTAATTTTGAGACTTACTAATTTTTTATAGCTAGAGAATTAAAAATAAATTTTCAACTTTCATTAATTGAAAATTGATGTAACTATACAATCGGCTGACGCAGTGTATGAAACTTCACACTTGAGAATTATATATAAATATATATATATATATATATATATATATATATATATATATATATATATATATATATTTTTTTTTTTTTTTTTTTTTTTTTTTTTTACTAGTTAGTTAATGTACATACTGTAAAATATCACATTTTTTTTGTCGATTTAACAGTTTAGAATATAATAGAAAAATTGTTTCTAGTCACCTAAAGATTATGAACTTCGTATACGAAGTCTCAAAATTTGGTTAATATAAATTTTCAACAGTTAACAAGAAATAAAAAAAATACTTGTGAAATTAAAATGTAAAAGTTAGAACACAATGCAATAGATGAATCAGGTGTGCAGAGAGTTGCCGTGAAAAAAACCGACACAACATTTTGTATCATTTACATTTTGTATCTGTTATATGCGCTCCACACACTTTTAATTTTTTTTTTTTTTTTACTTCAATATTTATTTTCTGCATTTCAGAATTACGTGTAGAAAATTTTCAATCGAATTTAACTTTATCGAGAATTTTGAGCTCGAAAATAACGGTAAGTTTCAGAGATTGCCTGTACGGTTTATAATTTTTCAAATTTCTTTTTATTAAACCTACATTTTTCATAAAAAAAAAACTTTACTTAAAAGAACCCTCTAATTTGGTCAAGTTTAATTATAATTAATAAGAACAACATCTGACTTATAATTCTTGTAATTTTTATTGAATTGTTAATGTAGTAATATAAGATATCTCTCTGTATACTGACACGAAGGAAAAAAATGATTGAATGTGTGAATCAAAGAGAAATTTAGTCATGATTATGAAGTTTGAGATTCTGAGATATGCAGTTACTATAATAAAGTTTCATTTATTTCCTTGAACTTACCTATATGACTCACATTGATACCCGGATCAAGAATGTGGATCTTTTTAGTTACTACGGAAGTATTGGAATGCTGGAATTTAGTGAGTCACCAATCTCGATTATTTCACTTTTCATTGCGTTGTTTCGCATGCCTTAAGCGCGAAACACGGAGGTAGTGCTCTACTCTCGCCTTAAAACCAGGTTTTCGATTTCGTCATCTTAAATTGTGCTTGAAATTTATAATACTTCTATGGATCATATACAAATATATCATCAATAGAAAGAAAACTGATCAATGAACAATACATTTATATAAAATATCTGTTTGTAATGTAATGATATTTGATGCCAAGTTATTCAGAATTTCTGTGCTTGATTTGAATATAACTTTTCAATAATGTAATTTTCTAACTTTATTCTTTAGTATGATCGATACTTTGATAAGTTACAATTAATACATACTACTCTCAAGAATTAAGATTTAAAATAAAGAATCAAGAATTAAGAATTAAATTTCGAAATTTTTCTGATTTTTGATGGGCTGTGTTCTGGTGAAAAATAGTCGTATTAAAATTGAATGGTTTCAAAAAGTCTGATTTTTTTTTTACTTTAATTTAGTATCTTTGCCAAGTTCGGTTTTCTAACGATTGTTTTTAAATTTTGACTTATAACTAATGAACTCTTTTCAAGATGTTTTTAAAAAAATAGACTAATATTAATCAACAAATAATAAATTTTTTTAAAATAGTTTCATTCATCATTACAACATAGTTTCTAAGATATGATTGATAAATTAAACGTGATTATTCACGCGATTCACCCGTAAAAAAATCCTGATAAATCCACGTCGCCTAAATATAAAGTCCTTTACATTCACGCAGCGTAGATATGAGGATTTTACATCAATAAATATTAAAATTACCGAAGAAAAATGGAAAAAGATTTTATTTTTGAATTCTCAAAACTTTTTTATTTTGCTTACCTAGACATCAAATTATTTAGTGAATTTTTTTAGTAACGTTTCATATTTTCAAACGGTGTTTCAATTAATAGAAGTAACTGCAGTAATCGGAGGTTGACTTAATAGTTAAGAGACTATTAAGAGTCTTGACTTTAGTTCTCCTGGCGCTGTGACTGATAAAATTAAAATATGAGATGCATTTAATTAGTTTTTAATTGAATACAGCAAAATTAGCGGTAATAAAAAAGTAGATATAACTATTAGTAAAACCTGAACTCATTTGATTGTGTTTACAAATAAGTATCAGTCTTGAACTTGGTAAAACATTTTAAGTTATACTTACCGCTTTTGTAGAGCTTGGATTTTACTTGAAATTTCCATCTCAGAACTTTTATAATTTCGGTGAAACATAAAATTATTACTGATATGGTAAGATCATAGTTTTTTTTGAGAAATTTTATCGACTTTAGATGGATCTGTTTCTTCATACGCACCGATGCATTTAATGATATTATTATTATTCTAGAAGCTTTTTTATTTTGATTCCTGTAATTTATCCTTAAAGTCGTTGAATATATTGAGCTTTGCAAACGGACGAAAGTCCCACCGACCACTTTATTACAAGGGGACGGCCGATGAAGACATCGCCCGGGCGCGTAGCTCATTCATTTTATTTCATCAACATTATTTCACTAATTACTTAAAATGTTATCACACTGAAAGAAAAAAATTTATTCAAGAAAATTGTTTTTTTTTTTTTTTTTTAAATATTCATCTCTCTCAATTAAAGACACTAATTATGATTCTTGAGGGAATAGCAAAATTTTTCTCTACTCAAGAATTTAAATTTCAAACTTCATCATTTTTAAACAAAATATATCTATATTTTCGAATTGTTTCAAATTTGCCAATAGAAAAGTCGTGAATTTTTCGGAATAAATTGAAAAATTAATATTGACGTTGTAATTAGCTAATTATCTAACTCTATCATTTCAGGGGTCGGTTCGTTGATATTTTTAAGTAGCAATAGTCCGAATCCATATTATATGGGTAATCTGAACAGAAATATTAAGCATATAGATCATTCCACGTCAAATTGAACGGTTTGAAGAATTTTTTTTTTTATTTTCTCAATTTTGTTAAAATTTTTTCAGTACTTTCTTAAAAATTTGGCACTTGAGTTAAAATCTTTAATAATAAATATCCACGAAATTCTTGAAATTTTTAAATTGTTGCAGAGTATCATCAAAATATTTATTCAAGTCGTGCGATTCTAATTAAATTAAAAAAAGTATAACAGAAATTGAAAATATAATTTAGAAAAATTCTTAACAAAGTACATTGATAAATAAAAGATTCTGATCATGTTGTATATTAACAGACTAAATAATAAATATTGATTTCAAGTCCTTATTAACGGTTGACAAATGTAAGAATAAATTAAAAAAAAAAAAAACTTAAGATTATATATATATATATATATATATATATATATATATATATATATATATATATATATATATATATATATATATATATATAGTGATCAAAACTGGTGTTCATAATGATTTATAAAGAAAATTTTGTAATTAAAAAAGCTGTAATTATGAAAATAATTAATATTCATTTTTAAAGAAAAACATAAATTAAATTGGTCTAATATATCCTGATTTTGGTTATTAAAAAATATTAGAAAATAATTAATTTCGTTTTCTTACATACAAATTTTATATATTAGGTTTTTAAACTGATAATGTTTTGAACATATAAAATACTACTTTAAGTAAAAAATTTTGCGAAAAAATTAAAATATCATATTTATTCTTTGTTGAGGAATTTGTTTATTTTGATTGAAGGTAATGTACTTTTAAATTAAGTCGAAATGTGTATTTATCGGAGATATAACGATTTCAATTCAAGAATTTAGAAACCACAAGAGAATGAATTCTTGATGCAAAACAACCGGTTTTCTTCAAAATAATTTTATTATATCTTTTATATCTTTAGATTGTGCATGAAAATTTCAGAATGAATAAATTTATATGTATATCTACACAAAAAAAAAATGCGAAGTCTCAAGACAAAGTTTATTAAAATTTTATAGTTTAAAATAAACGAGTTATGAAATCAACAATAGCAATAAATTGTCAGTATATTATACATTTGAGTCGAGGATAGGTTCTTCGAAGGAAGTCGAGACACCTTTACCTCGAACTTAAACAAATTGTAATTTTTCATACGCAAGTGATAAAGTGAATTGTTGGAGGTCTCGAGTCTACAATGAAATATCATTCAATTGTTAAACCTACGAATTGTATTTATATAAGTAATACAGTTCAGTAAAATTGAAAGTCGTAATGTTAACAAGTACACTACGAATTTTTTAAAATTTACAAAATTTGTAAGCAATGAGTTTTTAACAATCATGAGACGGCAGTAATGTATCTTATCTAAATATAAACGGATACATTACCGAGAATAGAAGCTTTGAAGCTGTTTGGTTCTCGGGTGGCCGGTTTTGCCAGTTTCCGCGTTCCTGACGAACGCGCGCCAGTTTCTCGATGCGCGCATGACCGAGGAAAACGTCCGCTCTCAGGATATAACGGATGGGGATTCCCCATTAACTTGTCGATATGCACAAATTTCAGAGAGATCGTATTATGTATTATTTCTTTTTAAATTCTAGGCGTCGAGAAAAAATTTACAAAAAAATTTTTAGGCTTTATTAAGATATTCACAATTTTTTTCAACATGTTTTACATTTCATCGGATTAAAGAAAAAAACTGGTTACATTTCCAAAAAAATTAAATTTCATGAAGATTTATGAATTTAAAAAGTCTTCAAATGAAATTTTGACTTTAGATCAACAATTTAAAAGCGATGCATTAACTTTGAAACATAAATATATATTTTTTTCATTTGAAAATAGTTTGACTCCTATTTCTATATAATTATCGAAAATTTGTACAAATTCAAGATTTATCTCAACGTAATTAATTATACTCAAAAATAAAATAAGCTTGTACATAAATTTGTACATTATTCACTTACTCTTATCATTTATTCCCCGTATAGTGTTGATAAATGTATATAAATATGCTTAATAGCTCACAATATTAGGTAACATATTTAAATAATAATAATTATTATTATTAATTACAATAATTATTAGACACTGGCTTTTATATGGTATAGTAAAATTAAAATCACTTGTGAGTGATAATTCGATGTTACAGGTCATTTGAGTATGCGGTCGGGCGTAAGAGAACCGAAACCGGCAAGTAGGTCACTGTCAAGCGGCATTCTTTAGTATTATCACGTCGCGATTACGTCTGCGGTGTCCCGATTATCATCTGGCTCGTTAATCACAATGGTAAAAAATTATCTTCGTTACGTTACATTGTTACATAAAACAAATCAGAATCATCTATCAAGCAAAAATATCAAATTTAATTTATTAATTATCCAGTCAATTTATTATATTTATAATTATAACTATAAAATAAATATATGTATTTAGACAAATAAAGTTATTGGACTTAATCGCGACAACAGACCTGTAAGAACTGATGGGCCACTACTACTTGGCGGGGCCTGACGTGCCACCGCTGAGATTCCACAGCACAGCTCTTTCCTCCTACTCGACCGTTTACGGCAGCCGGCTGCGTGGTTCGATGAGCTTCGTGTCCGCAAGTTATAGAGTGAAAGAAGGCAACAACTCCTTCTACATCGGGACTCGTCGCCTTGTCGAGCCATCATCAACACGTTCATACACCTCGCCATCAGCAGCAGCAGCAGCAGCAGCAGCAGCAGCAGCAGCAGCAGCAGCAGCATCATCATCATCATCATAATCAGCAGCAGCAGCAAGAGCAGGAGTATGACAAAAGCATCAATATCAACGTCAGGATCATTATCATTATCAGCGAAGATAAAAAGCAAACAGCGTTGACATCCGATGATGTCATCAGTCGAATAATTTTTATGAGTTAAGAATCTCGATAGTCTAAAAATTAAATATTGGTATCCTACCAAACCGTAATGCAGTTTTATCATGATTATTTTAAATTTTATGAAATAAAAAGTAACTGCTAAATATTTTTTAGCGCTTCATCATCCTGGGTATGTTTGTCAGTGGTTGACGTCATCATTTTACGCTTATACCATACCACCAACAAATAACACCACCAACACACCATTCTAGGAGTGTCATAAAGATAGATTGTGGATTGCTGTACAAAACTAATATATATTATTTGGTAAGAATAAAACTTATTTGAAATTCAGAGAAGAATATATTTTTCATATTATAATCATAAATGTTTAAGAAACATACTGCTAAAGTAGAGTTCTCAATTTGTTTATATAATTACGAAAGTTTAATAGTTTATGTAAATTGATCAAGATGACTTTACTTAAATTAAGGCAATCTCTCTATCAGCTGTATTCTTCTTATCGGCAGATAAAATTTAGTGTTGTTTAATTAGTGTAAGAATTTGAATTTATAAACAATTATTAATTTAAAAACCAATGTACAATTTTTGGAATTAATTGTTTTCTATTGCACACTGAAAATCAAGCAACTGAAAACCGGTAGGATAAAAGTGCATTTTAATAGACAGCTCATTACTGATGACTGCAAAATGATAAACATCAAAGTTTTAATTATTTAGATTTGTTGATGTATATTTATTATATCTTATATCAAATTACTCTCTACTATATAATGTGCTCATAAATAAATTGATCAATTTTTTTTACTTCATAGGAAAAATTTGACACAAAAAATATAAGATATCACTGTTGAAGTTAAAATTAAACTAATATATTACTAAAAAAAACGGATCACAATCAATTTTCAAATTATCTATATATATATATAAGAGATTTCCACCTATATATTGACTCATCACGATATCTCTGGAAACATAAGGCGTAGAGATTTGAAATTTTGTAGGAATATTCCTTTCGCCGAGTAGAGGTCACAGCTAAGAACGGATTTTACGAAATTCCACCCACAAGGGGGGTTGCGGGGGCGTTGACAATGGGAAATTCCCATTTTTAAACTATAGCTCCTATCGACTCCAAATTTAGTAGGAATCTCCTATATGTGATGTAGAAATGATCTACGAGCGGATTTTATGACAATCTACTCCCAATATGGATTGCGGGGGTGGGCGTTAACAATGAAAATTAAAAGTTTCCAAACTATAGCTCCTACAGACTCAAAATTTTGTAGGAATTTTCTGTAAGTGATGTAAAAATAATTTATAAACGAATTTTAGGATATCTCAACCCACAGGGGGTTGCGGGGGTGGGTATTAACAACGAAAATTTTTAATTTTCAATCTATAGCTCCTACAGACTCCAATTGGGTAGGAATTTTCGCTAAGAGATGTAGAAATAATATACGAACGAATTTTAAGATACCTCACAGGAGTTTGCGGGGGTGGGTGTTAACAATTAAAATTTTTAATTTCCAAGCTATAGCTCCTATAAACTCAAAATTTAGTAGAGGTCTTCTATATGTGATATAAAAATGATCTAATAATGGATTTTACAACGAATCGACTCCAATAATGATCGTGGGGGTGAGTGTTAACCATAAAAAATCTTAATTTCCAAAATATAGCTTCTAAAAACTCTAAATTTGGTAGAAATTTTTTATCTCTTATGTAGAGATCACCTTAAAATGGATTTCAATAAAGTTTACTTCCGATAGGAATTGCGAAGGTGGGTGTTAAAATCTAAAATTTTCATTTCCAAACTGTAACTTCTACAGACTTCAAATTCGGTGAGAATCTTCGTGTATGATGTCTATTTCAGTTAAGGGATTGCGGGGGCATTGATAATGAAAATTTCCCGTTTGTAAAATATAGTTCTTATAGACTCCAAATTTGGTAAAAATCTTCTACATGTGGTGTAGAAATAATCTAAGAGCGGATTTAACGACGAATCACCCCCAATAAGGATTGCGAGGGTGGGTGTTGACAAAAAAAAATCTTAATTTCCAAAATATAGCTTCTAAAAGCTGTAAATTTGGTAAGAATCTTTTATTTGTCATGTAGAGATCATCTCAAAACGGATTTCAATAAATTCTATTTCCAACAGGATTGCGGGGCTGGGTGTTAGAATTTCAAATTTCCATTTTCAAACTGTAACTTTTACAAACTCGAAATTAGGTCGGAATCTTTCATTTGTCATGAGGAGAATCTTTTATTTATAATGTAAAAATCATCTCGAATAGGATCTTACGAAGTTCCTCCCCCACATAGGAGTGCGGGAATGATAATTGTCAAAAAATTCATATTCTTTAAATACAGTTCCTACAAATATAAAATTTGATAGAATCTCAAGAGAAACAGACAAATACCGGGATGGCCTCCAAGGTCAACGGATTTAAATATTTTTCTTACTTAATAGTGATATTTTCTTACAACAATCGTCTCTTTGGCAGCGGCAAAAAAGTCATTGTAACGTTTCCAAAATTTAACATTACATATAGCTATTCAGTCAACGGACTAAGAATTTTACATACATTTTATTTTTGCTGATCACATAATCGATGAATTGTTCTCATTACGGGATTGCGAAAATGTAACAGATTAAAAGCATTGCATTTTCTAAACACATGAGATATAGAAAAGAAATTTGAGATATAGAAAATATGAAAAAAAATAAATAAAAATAAAACATAAAATTTAATTTATTTCCTTTTCAATTCGCCCAGCGAAGCGGGCGGGAAACCGCTAGTGTCCTATAAATAAAATGTATTTACTAATGTTCAAAAAGTCATAAAAAGTGTTTAAATCATGGGGTATCATAACTTTTCTTTTTTTTTTTTTTAATTTGCTTAGTTTTTTTTTGCTTTTTGAGAAAAAAACAGTATGGTGCTAGAAAAGTTCATGTTTAAAAATGTATAAATATACATAGTAGTTCATGTATAAATCCAGCGCGATGAAAAACATAATAAGAAAAAAATTGACTCAGTTAATTTTTTGATTTTTCATGGAAAAAAAAAATTGGACCCCCATTTTATTAGCATTGTTACCGTATTTTTAGATTATAACTGAAACAATATGTTGTTTAATAATTAATTTTTTTGATTTAGTTTCTTTAATTTTTTCAAAGATTTAGTTTCTTAGATAAATTTTTTATAGATAATTTTGAATAATTTTTTTTTGTTTTGAAGCTTCATATGTAAATTGTATAAATAATTTTTACATTTATTTAAATTCTTTAGTGTTTAAATTATTCAATATTAATTCGAAACAAAAAACAATATGCGTTAAATCGTGATATAGAGGGGTCGGGTCATCTACCTTCATCTACCTTCATTTAAGTGTGAGAATATGAGTAAATATTTTTTTCCATGTGAGTTATTAGCGAAAAAAAAAAGGTTGACTTAGGTAGATCGTCGTAATTAGCCTGTATAGAAATAATAAAACTGTGTATTACTTTATTTCTCTTTTAACTTGTAATTTATAATTCTCGCGCAATATCCCGCTAATATGTATATGTGATTTTGAGAACCTTTACATACTTACGTATGAGGCTGAGACTTAAAATATCCTCTCATTGATTCACGTTTTACAAAAGACATGTAGATATTAGTAAAGAATACCCATACATACTTGCTACCTTGCTTATACCGTACTGGGATTATATTAAGGATGTATACGTAGTCTTATTGTAAAAAGAATGGAGTTGAGTTAAGGTGATGGAATGGAATGTAGTTTAAGTTGGTGTGTGTGTGTGTGTGGGTATAAAGTCGATAATTATTTATATTATGATTGTGTCTGCAAATCTCCAGATAACAATAACTGATTTTTACCTTCAATTCCGTTACTAATTATATTTATATTTCTATAAATTCATAAATTTTCCCAAAATTCTTAAAATAATGGATGTTTGCACAAGTTAACCAGTTATTTGATTTGTCGGGCAAATTTATTAAAAAGGTATGTGTTGAGAAATAAATTATCGCTAAATGATGAGGATAGTAAATTATGTTTTTGAATTAATAAAGTTAAGGTAATTATAGGATACGCATGAGAAAGAAAAACAGAATAGAAAGGAAGAATGAATGAATGAAAAAAAATTAGATCATACGCAAACGCACAGAAGAAGAATCAAGTGAATTGAAGACAGTTATAAATTAAATAAATAAATTATGTAATTTATGAAAAATTTTGATTTTCCAATACATTATAAATTTTGATGTAATTAATAAATTTTTGAAATTTTCTTTATAATTAAGAATCATATAATTTCTATTTATACTCGTAATTTAACTACGCTTATATTAACTGTTTACTTTACAAGTTTATTTGTACTAATACTTGCAGTCAAAATAAATTTGTAGCTGAATTGAAATCTGAACATTTTTTTCTATTTTTCCTAAACTTAAGAAGAAATGTACCTCAAGATGATTAGACATTCACGTTTTTTATAAAATATAATATTCTAATGATTTATTATGGTAGATTATCGCGAGCATATCTTTTTTCAATATCTTTAACATTTGTCTATTTGATACATTTTTAAATTCACCAAGCGGCAGTAGAATTTTATAAATATTATTATTCTGATTTAGTTAATAAGATTTCCAATTATTGAAGCTTTATATATTTTTAAATTAAACATATGAGTGTGACGCAGCCTTGACCGACACTGGATCCGGAAGATGTATTACAGATATCGTATCCTGTAGAGTATGTGCATGTGTCATAAACTACACACATTAAAAGCAAGTACATGAATATATGTAGTCGTACATAACTGCGTTCTTTCACTTGTACGTGAGCTTAACGCCTTCGTGGTTCATCTTACTATCTCTTATCTATAAAGTTGTCCCAATACGAGAATGAACTTGAATGGCCTTAAATTCTTAAAGCGGGGGTAAAGAAATTACATGTTAAATGAGTATATGAAGTAGAGGGATTCATTCTCTTACTAAGACAGGTATACTTCAATTATATTTTCAATTACAAACTGCAAATCAGGATTATTGATACATCATTGATTATTTTATTATCTTCTTGTGAGGAAGAAAAGATGATTATTTTTAAATACTTTTTTATTTAATTTATGAATATACATTTGAAACAAATAATTTTAAAAAATCAATAATGAATAATTTTACTGTAAAAAGTTTGTTCAATATTTTAATGGAGATACTCTGAATGAAGAGAAGAGAAAAAATATAGTAAAATAAGAATTCCAGTGTATTTACCAGGTGGTACGTCGGCTCGTCGCCTCGGGACGATTAACCTGACCCAGAAAGCCAGCCGGAACTGTTGAAGGAATCAATGACCTTGGCACGAGTGGATACCCGCTACCTGGTGAACATCGGGGGGACTGCGTTCACGTTCATGTTCACGTTTAGTTAAGTTTCTTACTCCTTTAGTTAATTTTATTCTATTTTGTCCTATTGTCTTACTATTTACGTACCTTTTTTATTTTTTTTAATTTTAATTTTTTTTTCTTGGCTTTAGTTTTACCAGGGAAATTCCGAGTACCGGGTGTCGCCGATTTAAACTTGCCATGCGCACACCCGCCGCGAGGTCGTTTGCCCGTTCTATTAAAATTACGATACCTAATATTATAACTTATAAATCAATTGTGTATGCAACTAACACTATAAATTTTTGTAATTAAATAAATACAGAAAGTTATTATTAACGAAGCCAATAAAACATATTTTCGCTAAAGGAAAATGATTTTGGTTATTTGGCATTTTAATGAAAAATAATTTTTTATGGTCTTATAAAATCAATAATAACATTTATTATTTATTTATTTGTATACATATAATTGAAAAAAGAAGCATCAGAAATTGTGGTAATTGTTTGAAAATAGTAATTATTTTTAATCCAACGTTCATTTATTTTTCTTACTTAAAATTAATATAAAATAGTACTGAATTACTAGACTTCTTTGGACGAATAATATTAATGATTTTCGGTATGCATACTCATTGAATATTGTCTTGATTTGAGAGAAAAAAACATTTTAATCGAGATCATTTCATAGAATGTCAATATCTTGAATCAAGCAGAAAGTTTATTGAATAAAGAAATTTTCCTCGGTTTAAGTAAATATTACTTGATTCAAAAACTTTTCTGTTTCATTAAATACAATGAAATCCTTCAAAATGATTTTCTTAATTCAAAATTTTTTTTCTTAAATCAAGTCAATTTTTTTATGAGTCCAGTTCATGTTTTTTAACATTGAAAGTTTCAAAATTAAGTGAAAAATTTGTTTGACTATTTTCATAATTATCTTTTTAACTGCGTCGCGAAAACGAAAAATTAAAAATAAAATAAATATCGCCAAAAATAGGGTGTTCTCCACTTCCAAACAATTACGGAAATTAAGTTGTAGAGTTTTCTTCACCGATGGTGGCGTAATGTTATCGCAGTATAAAGTTATAAATTGAAATTTTGGTCTAAAATTACAGAAAAAAAAATGAAAATTGCCATTCACAGTTTAGCGATAAAGATTATTTCAAACATAACTTTTTAAGATTTTTTTTTCAGTATATTTACTTGCGAATAGGGTATTCAAAGTACTGCCATACAAAAAAAATGTATAAATTTGAATGTTTTTTTCAAATAAATTATAGAACTAAATCTAATCAATTGATCTATATATGATAAAATATCTTAAATTACTCGAAGAAAAACAAATACATCAGAGTAATTAATTAAACTGTATTGATTAACATGGATCAGAATTGAAGATAAATACTTGAGAGGGAGATTTGAAATTGTGCAAAAATATAATATAACGGCGTTGGAATGTTGAATTTAGGATTTATGTAAATCATATACATACTACATACATAGTTTTAAAGATGAGACACATATATGCGACTCTCGTTCAAGCTGCTTTGTGTCGATTTCACTAGTGTGGCCGGATACGGGCGATCTTATTGGAACGCGTCGAACTTATAAGCGCCCGTATAGAATTTTAAAATGACATCGGCATTCTTTTACCAGACTTTTACCTTTAACAGTTAATGACGCACCTTCGATGCTATAAGTAAGTATTTCAGAGCATTCTTTACATTTTTATACAAAAATAACACATGCGTAAATTCTCTACAAAAATTACAGTCCACTATTTTTTTTATCATTTATGTTTCGTAAATTTATTGTACTGTCGTAATAAGTCGCTTTAAATAAATATTTCGCTCTGACCACGAATCAGACATTAAATATCAATGTGGAAAATATAATTATATTGTAAATACGAAAAATTTGTTTCAAATAAAATATTGAAAATTTTCTCTGACTATTTTTCATGCTTCAAGTATTGTCTTTAACATCTTCAAACATACAAAGTTTGAAAATCCACAGATTCGGTAGAATCTGGCGCCAAGTTCCGTTCAAATCCGTTGTAAACGGAGCGCCAGACTACCGACTGTGTTTACTGTAAGCAGAACGGTATTTCGAGGTTGCAAAATTTTATTTAATTATATGGTTCTCCTTTTTCCAAAATAATATATTATAAAAGTAATTTATACTTTATTTTACTGATATTAATTAATTATAATCAATTATAACACTTAATTCACTTAAAATTATTAAATTTTATCAGCACAAACTATAGTAAGCCCAGAAATTTCGATCCTGACTTTTTTTCGATGGGGAATATCAGCGCCACAGACTAGATAAAATAAAAATGTGTAGTAATCCTTCCTATAGACACGCAACTACAGTAAAAAGTGATTCATAGCTTGCATCTATGGCCGCCAGGGTGCACTGGAATTACATCTACATAAACTGTAGCTTTAAGGGGATAGTTTGCAGTAAAAATGCAGTCAACACGAGATTTAAGTTGTTATCAATTGTAAATTTTCATTATAATTACAAAAATACTAAAATCCGAACAAAAACAGTTTCACTGTAAAAGTCGCACCAAGTCCACGTTCATAAGACTATTAGGAAAAAAATTTTTTCTTTACAAAAGATACAAAATAAAAATTAAAAATCCGAGTAACCGATATGATTGTTTATGATTTTCGGAAATTAAAAAAAATTTTTTTGTAAATTTAAAAATTAAAAATAAATTTTAGAACGTACTTGGTGTGCGTCATTGTGTATTTCAATTTTTTTAAAGTCCTAGTAAATAGATTTTACGAATTTCATTAAAAGTAAAATATTTTGCAACCGCGCACACTAAATACGTTCTAAAATTTTTTTTTTAATTTTTAAATTTACAAAAAAATTTTTTTTAATTTCCGAAAATCATAAACAATCATATCGGTTACTCGGATTTTTTAATTTTTTTATTTTGTATCTTTTTGTAAAGAAAAAAAAAATTTTTTTTCCTAATAGTCTTATGAACGTGGACTTGGTGCGACTTTTTTACAGTGAAACTGTTTTTGTTCGGTTAAATATTCAGCCCTCAATATTTGAAAAATTACCATCAGAGTAAAACTAGTTTCAAAGCAAACCGTTTTGGCGCAACTGTACATTTTCTATTATTTCTCGAGTTTTCGATAGCACTCCCTGTAACCTGAAAATAAAAATTAATCATTGGTGAGTTTTTTTAACGTTACAATAAAATAATAATTGATAAATCATCATAAAAACACTTTTTTTAATTTTAGCAGGACTAAATACATATCAGATATGAAGGATTGTTGTGTTTGCCAAGAAAACAACTCAATTTATAAATGTCCAATCTGTGTTCAATTTTAGTAAGTTTGTTTATTTTTAACAGATTTTTTATTCATGAGTGTGTGTAGCAGACGCCTGACAGTTTAATTTTTTAAAAAAACTTATTTAATGCCAAACTAATAAAAAAAAAAATGCGTTAGAAAATTAGAAAAAAATGCAATTTTTCGGATTTTTTTTACCATTATTCAATTTAAAGCTGTATTAAATTTTAATTATCTGCTAATTTCGCACTCGTTTTTATTAACATGTTTATTAAATTTTTAAATCCATTTTAGTTGTTCAGTGACTTGTTATAAGTCTCACAAGGAAGCTGGCTGCGAAGTTCCACCAGCCAAAGTATCAGCAGAGCTTCATGAATCGGTTAAATATAATTTTCCCACCGAAGACACAGTGCCGCGGGAAAAACTAGAATTGCTTGGTCACAGTAAAGAAGTAAAAAAATGTTTGGAGAATCCTCATGTTCGTGATATTGCTCAAGCTATACTAAACAATCCGAATCCAACAAAAGCAATTGCTTTAGCTATGACTGAGCCCATTTTTGTTGAACTCGCAGACGCTTGTTTGAGAGTCGTTGAACCAATTGATGTAAAAAATACATAAATGTATTTATTATCTGTTTTTTTTTTTTTGTAACTTGTATGTAACTAATGATTATCTTAAATTCTATTTATTAATTTTGATAAATTTATTATGTATCTATATTATTTTTCTATATAAAAACAATTAGTAATTTTAATAATACAATAGTCAATTGGGTTCCAGACAATGAACAGGATTATTAGCAACATAATACTCTAAATCTGCTGGTGGATTTTCGCCATCAACTTCTAAGCCCAGAGCATGGTATCGTTTTCTAACGTGATAAGCTGCCATTTTTGGTTCTCTATTTCTTGTAAATATTCCTTTTTTATTACCACCCACTCTTGTATACGCTGCAAAAATTTCATGTTATTTAATGTTTTACTAATTATTTTTTTTAAGTATAGTAATAATGTGTACGAACTTTGAGCTGTTCGGAAGTCGGCAAAGTTCCAGATGAATTCGCCAATGAACCAGTTCTGTTGCCGTAAATAGTCAAAGGCCAAAAAGTGTCGAGAGAGAAGTGCAGTTTGATATTCTTCACTCCAAACGTATTCAGGAAACTGTAAATTAGTAAATGAAAACAAGTCACTTATGTGTAAATCAGTGGAATCTCAAATAATTTAATGACCGGCCGGAGAGTGATGAATCTATAATTTCTTTTCATTATACTCGAATTTTTGAATAAGTTGCAATCTATTGTTATAAGTTGCAATCAATTTATTCTTTTATCTATCCACAAAAATCATCTTTAAGTGTAACACTGTCTAAAGTATAAATATTTGAATCAAATCGCTAATTATTGATACTAATAACTTCAAGTAGGCTTCGTGTTTCTAATTTTATTATTTTGTATTATTTTTATATTGAAAAGTGTTTGATAAGTTAAGAATTCTAAACAACGATGAAAAACAATGTTACAAGGTACTCTATAAGATCATCAAAGTCCAAATGTAATTATGATCACCTGACGAAGCAAAAATCAAATTTGCAAAACGTTGCGTAAAATAATGAATAATGATATTTATTAATAAAAAAAAAAAAAAAAAAACTAACAAATGAGATAAATATTGATAGAGATAATTGTCAAAAATATTTGGAATTTAAGTTAGGTTGATATCATAACAAATAATATTAATTACTATATAAAAACACAACTTAGTGATGGCTCGTGAAGCGATCAAAAGTGGAAGTTATTATTTATTTATATAGATTAATTTTTCTTAGGAATCATGAATCATGAAGTATGAACATGAATAATTATGCTCGAATTCATGTCTATGAATTTAATTTTTTTGTAGATTGTATTGTAAAATGAGAAATTTTCATTAAGGAAGTCCTTTCGCTCCAATTGAGTCAAAACAATTGTAGTAGTTAATATACGATAAATTAAAATAAAAAACCCATAAAAATTCCTAAAATTAAATAATAAATAGTATATGAGGCATTAATCGTTGAAATTTTGAAAATAAAAAAAAAAATAGTTAAATACAAAAATTAATTTGACTCTTTCAAATCAGCTGCTAGTAACCTGTCCGTAATTTGGCAACGCTGTACTTCGGTTGTTTACATTTTCATTTGCACAATATAACTTTAACCACGTTTAAGTTTTTGCAGTCAGTGTTAATAAATAAATTAGTTTGAATATATTGAATGGTCTGAAGCTCGCGCGCTACGCAATATTGCCAAATGTTTTGACTCCATTTTATTTTAGGTTACTTGAGAATTTTTTGTGATTTTTAAATATTAATTTCTCAATAAATATCTTGGTAACTGATATATTTTATTGCAAAAAAATAAACCTGAATATTTCGAAAATCTAATTTTTAGTTTTTTTTTTTTACTTCATCTAATCCATGACTGATAGTATAATTTGAAAAATACTGCAAACGTGTGACTTTCTCGTAAGACTGAACAAATACTAACATTTAAAAATTTTATTTTTTCAAAAATTTGTCCAGTAAAGTATAATTTAAACCTCACTATTAGATAAATAAGGACGTTAACTATTAGAAAAAAATTAAATTTACTCATAATCTAATATTTTTTATTTTACATTGGCGGCGAAAGGACCTCCTTAATATATTGACTTGCTTCGCTCACTTAATAATTACATCCTATAATTACATTAAGGAAAGGTCTCAGGGCAAATTTCACTCACAAATATGGAGATATTGCATCGAATAATTTAATAAAAAATGAAATTTGGTTTCTTCACAAACTGTATTACTGTTTTTTCCAAAATTATATTAATGTAGCACTAATATAATTTTTATTTGTTATTTTCAAAATAAAATTTATTCATAAAGAGACGATTATAAATAAAAAAATTTTCTTACTTCATGTAGGCCTGGCATAGTGTCAGCACCATATTCAGACATAAGCACAGGTTTATTGTATTTTTTATGCCACGCTTCAGCTTCACTAATAACATTGTCAGTAATCATGTCCAATCTTCCAGTGTTATGATACCAAGAGTTATATCGATTAAAACTAATAATGTCTAAATATTGTCCTACTTTATCCTCACCAACCCCACGTGCTAAAGCCGATGTAATTGGTCGGGTTGGATCTATAGCCTTGGTATGTCTTACTATTTCTCGGAAATACTCATCAGCATCTGGAAGCTGGGTTCTTGGTTCATTAGCAACAGACCAAGCAATTACAGAAGGCCTATTCTTATCTCTACGAATAAGCTCGGAGATAGAGGTTTTGTGTAACGTTAACAAAGCGGGTGAAAAATTTTCTGTGTCTACCGACGGGCACTCGTCAATAATAAGAAACCCTTGTCTATCTGCCATGTCCATAACTTCGTCGCTGTAAGGATAATGGCTTGTTCTATAGGCATTAGCTCCTACCCACTTCAGCAATTCATAATCTCTGGTCATGGTAACAAGATCTAATCCGCGACCTCGTAATACAGAGTCTTCGTGGCGACCAAATCCTCTCAAATAAACTGGCTTATCGTTCAGCAATAAACTTTCATTAGTCCACTTCAAAGTTCTTATTCCTACTGGAAGTCTATAGATATCAGATGTTGTTGAATTTTCGACAGATACTGTCACTTCAAGAGTGTACATATAACCAGTGAGTGAACTCATGCCTCGAGGCCACCACAGTTTTGCATTTTTAATTTTAATCGTTCCTGAAAAACCCTCAATTATTCGATCATTCATTAATGTTCCGTCTTGTTCACGTATCGCTACACTACACTTTAATAGTTTTTGTTCCGTGGCACCTCTAGCTTGAATAATGTAATATATTATCCCTGTATCTCCAGAAGTATCTGTGTTGATAGTAATATCTTCAATGTACACCCGAGGTGTAGTATAAAGTAAAACTGGTCTGTTTTTAAAATTAACGTAGTATTTATAAGTAATTAAACTACTTTATTTAATGAATTATGATGAAGTTATGTTTCAAGTTACCTGTGGATTCCAGCGTAATTGAAAAAGTCAAAAGAATATGATTGTATCCAAGCAGTTCCATTATCAACATGAGTCTCAGTAAGTTTACCTTGCGGTACACTCGTCTGCAGAAGTGTATTATCAACAGCAACAGTGATTCGATTTTTACCACCAAAAATGAGATAAGATGATATTTCAGCTTCAAATGGTAGGTGTCCCATTTCATGGTTCGTTACCAGTTCATCGTTCAGCCACTGGAAATTTATTTTAATATGGATTTATCATAAAAAGCAGAGTAATGTGAAAAACTCAAATTTTCTTGAATATGCGATGAAAATATGTTAGTTTATCTTAATTTGAGAGTCTTTTGATTTCTATAAGTTGCTCATAATTTAAAAAATTTTCCAAGTAGTAATTTTTAGAAGTTTTCGAGTGATTTAAATTAAGGAAATCAAAATATTAACTTAAAACTTTCAATAAATATGTAATTTTTAACATAAACAAAGATACAATAACAATAAAAAGTATTAAGAAGATAAAGATTCAAATTCTGATCATTTTGGAAGTATAAAACGACCCTTGAAATTTTTTTAATCGAGCTGATTTTTGGAAATACATCTCAAAATAGAATAAATTAACGTATTTTTATGGATGACAAAAAAAAATATTCGGTTCTTTGAGCCACTATAATGGATCGTTACATTCATTACATCGTTACAACAATGAATTAATTGAGGACATTAACTTTAAAGGAAAAGCATTAATAAATAATAATATAATTACCATTTGAGCGAGATAATTAACCGAGCCAAATCTAATAAAAACTCGTTGGTTTCTCCATGAGAGTGGGACGAAAAAAGTTCTTTGATACCAGACTGCACCAACATGATCTCGTAATTTTTGGGATGTTGTTATGTCGTTGTAGGATGATGGTACGGGCATTTGCATGGTTTCCATTGTCTATCGAACATTTTATTTATCATATAATATTATTCTTATTACTAACATATTATATTTATAATCTATTAATTCTATTTTACTTGAGATAAGTCTCCTCTGAACCAGTCATCCTTACGTTTTACTAGCTTCTCATTAGATAACACTCCAAAGTCCCATAATCCGTCTAGTGATCTCACCTTAATAAGATAATAATAATGTTTAAAATAAATAATTTTTAATTCAATTGAATCTTTTATGGATATTATTAAGTTTCAATACTTCTCGAGATTCACTTTCACGTGGATATAAAAGCCCAGGTAATACTTCAGGTACTTCAACTGTTGGTGGTTCCATCTTGAATACACCTTCGATGTTAGCTATTTCGATATCAGCGAGTGTTTGATATATGATCAATGCCGTTACGAACGCCGATAATAACTGCATTGTTACTATCGTCCTAGTTAAATTGTTTATTAGTTTATGACATTGTTATGACTGATTAATACAAGTAACATTTATTTGTCACGTTTGATTTTTGAAAAGTGAAATGGTAAATTGCATATATACTTAATTTTAGTAAATTTGATAAGATTATAAAACAAGTAAAATCAAAATAACAGTAGAAAGTGGCAATCCATGATAGAGAGGTAAATCCGATAAGAGCAGAAACTAAAATTTGGACAGTAATTATGTTTTAAAATTAATGCTAAGATAGTCAAAAATGGATTTAACATCAGTGAGAGATTTTTTTTTCCAGAACTTTTTTTTAGAATGATTGATTTTACTATCATTTTCTCGTATTATTTTTAATAATAGAAAAATTATTTTTGCGTTTGTAACTATACTTTAAAAATAGTTTATTTTACCTGAATTGTAGTTTAAAAAATTTTTCTTCGATCAACTTATTTTCACTTTCAGAAAAATTTCATTTGAAATAACTAAAATAAAATCCAAGATTATACCATTTTTTGATTTAGTAATCAGACTTTTTTTTAATTGTAAAATCAAAAAAGCGGATACTTTGAATAAAAAAAATTGACTAAAAAAAATTGAAATTATTTCAATACCTTTGAATATTTAAAATGAAATTAAAAAGAATTGATGAAGATTGAAATTTCAACAATTTCAATTCATTTTAATTTTTGAAACTGGATTAAAGTATTGGAAAAAATTTAACCTTTTAGAATTTGAATTCTTCTCAATTCTAAAAGTAGAATTGAAAAATATTGAAAGGAATTCTTCAAACTTTTATTATTGAATTTAATCAGCAGAATTAAAAAGTATTGAAAAAAATTCAAAACTTAAAAATTTATATCTCTTTACTCCTCAAAATAAATAAAAAAAGAATTTGCGATACTGAATGTCTTAAATAATTATTGACACAAAACAAGTTCTACGGCTTTTTGGTTTTAGGTAAAAAAGTTAAAAAAATTTTCAAATCCATTCATTTAGAAAAAAAAACAATAAAAAAATACTACACAACACCACCACCAACTTATATTTCTGATGTAATTATTTTTAGGAATAAGAGGCTCATAAAATAGACAATAAAAAGTACTTTTATTTTTCGAACTCACAGCACAAGATTATTAGACATTTCTCTTGTTGAAACGATTACTTAAAATGAAATGTATGTTTATGTTAATTATAAATTGGTTTAATTATCATATTATGAAATTTTGAATAAAATGATAATGATAATTAAAGATATGATAATTATCAAATTTTGAATAAAATTTCTTAACTTGCTTCGTTCTTTTGTGGTAAATTTTTTGTCAATAAAAGTAATTATTCATAACATTTTATGAATACATTTAGTTATTATGAAGTTGTGACTAACTTGAAAGATATTTTCTTTACTTTTTATAAATAAATTCGTGCAATATACTTGAATATCTTTTCATGTAAATATACTTTTGCTTTTTGTAATTTTAAAGAATCAATTCATCATTCACATTATCAATCATTTAAAGTAGCAGTAAAAACTATTTAATTAATTTCGAAATATTAAATGCTCACAACAAAACAACAAACTTATTTAAGAACTTTAGTTAACCATTAAAAAACTGAATAAAACTAACAGAACAAAGTCTTTTGGAAACATAAAAAATATATAGCAGATGCAGATAATTTATAATAATCATCACAAACGTGTTACTCATACCGTCCGCATTTCACAAAGATTAGATAAGACAAAAAGACGGATACTAGCTAGAGATTATAAATTTGTTATAATTTTGTCACAACTCCGTGTTCAGAATAAAAAATACAAAGGTGTTTTAAAACAACTTTTTTATTGCAGATAAAGTTTAATGACGTGATAAACAACGTGTTTGTTGAAAAACAGTTATGTTTGTTATTTTACAAATAATTTTTTAGGTTTTTTTTTTAATTTCTGCAACATTAATTTAATAATTAATGGATAGAAAAAAAAAATAGAACAAAAAATTTGTAAACAGTTCTTCCATGGTGAATGACTTTTCTCCTATAAAAAGTTATAGGTACAAAACACTCTACTTCCCTGAATAAAAAAAAGTATTGAGACAAAGAAAAAAGTATTGAAAAGTATTGGATTGACTAGAAAACCAATACTTTTCAATACTTTTTTCTTTGTCTCAATACTTTTTTTTTTATCAGGGTTATGATTTTTAAATGTATCATTTTATGTATATATAGTATAAATTTATACTATATTGTTATTGTAGTATAGTGACTATGAAAATGAAAGAATGAGACAGCGAGAGGAGTTTTGCGGGTTACAGAACCCATTAGAGATATTGTTCTTGGATGCGGGCCAGATGATTTTATTGTTTTAGAACGCTAACGTGCTCGTACATCCAAGGTTTGAAAGTGCGCTTCAATTTTAATGTATCACCGTGAATCGTTTCAAGTTCGCAGTCAATTTGTTTTACGTTGTGAATTTCTCTCTTAAGAAAAAAAAAAAAAAAAAAAAAAAAAAAAAAAAAAAAAAAAAAATGTCAATTTTCAAATATTGATAAGCCAAAAAGTGAGATTGTTTTCGAGTATTTTTCATATTTTTTACTTTAAAATTGATGTATTGCAATTAAAAATTTAATTCTTTAGAATTGTAATCATCAACATTCGAACATCAGAAATAAGAAAAATAATGTCTAGTATAAACTTTATTTATTCTGATTTACAGAAGAGTTGCATACTTTAAATACTTCACTAGTCAACATCGAAATATATAAGGGCTCCATAGCTCAGCTGGTTAGAGCGTCGTGCTAATAACGCGAAGGTCGAGGGTTCGATCCCCCCTGGAGCCACATTTTTTTTTTAATTTTTCACTGAAAATTAAAAATTTTCAAGTATTAGAAGTTATTGGTTTGTCAGATTTACGAAAGTTGAGTTTTCATCATCAAATCTCCAAGTTTTGAAGTCCTAGGAAGATATTTTAACTATTTCTAGGTGGACGTTCAGTCGTGTGTTTGCCTTTGCATAGGCTGCAGTTTGTATTCTCCAAATAGCTTTGAAACTATTCGAAATTGATTGTCTATGAACTCTTATCATGTATATGTGTAATTAAACGCCGAATCGACCACTTTTAAACCCGAACCTTTAGGATTTAGCTGAAATTTCGTTTTATTTTTGTACCCATTGAAAACATTTTTCAGGAAATTTGTAATTTTTTTACCTAACTCAAAAAAAGTTATCACTTTCTCAAAAAAATTTCTTTTTATTTTTTCAATGAGCTATAACTTTCTCAAAAATTGACTTAAAAAAATTAATGAAAGTTCTATTGAATATGTTAAAAGGAAGCTTTAATGATGGAAAAAATGTCGTGATTGTTTTCAGAATGTTTCGTAAAGCAACTAAACTAATCGATACTCATCTTAACGAACATGAACTATTTATTTTAAGGGGTTAGGGGTAGTCAGAATTTTCAAAAAATCAATTATTTTTTTTTTGCATTTTCGTTATGTGTAATATCTTAAAAATATTCTCTGAAAATTTCAAGTCGATCCGATAATCAGTTTTTGAGTTATTCGACAAATAACAAAGAGAGCTCGGGTACTTCAAAGCGCTCGGGAGCAGATAGCTAGCGGCAGCTTCAAGAAACCCCCTTTTAGGGTTCTATTGTCATCCATGAACTAAGACTTTGGTGTATGTAGTAGTACCTAAATTTATAAATACCTAAATATATATAATTACAATTTCTAAAACTAAATTACAAAACTAAACAAAAAGGTCTTGGTGGTAGAGGTAGGCTTACAGGAAAAGTAATAGACAAATTAACTGTGTACTATGGTTTATCAATACGTCGTCATTGCGATTCTATTGAAGATATGAAATCTGCTATTATGGCAACTTTTTACCACTACGGTTCGACTGATGAAAATCCGAATCATGATATGTGTCCCAAAGGCGAAGATTCTTGGTGCTCTTACCAGCGCGCTGAAGCAAGTGGAGAGCTTGATACTTATACTCTAGATTATTCTCCCTTACCTCCTGATGTTTTAAAAGCTATTAAACCGATTTACGACGATCTCAGTAATGATAATTTACTTTCAAGATGTGTAGGTGGATTCAATCAGAATAATAATGAGAGCTTCAACCAACTAGTCTGGAAAATATGCCCAAAAACCGTGAATACTAGTTCTACTATCGTACAAATTGCTGCATACATAGCTACTTGTATATTTAATGAAGGTACAAATTCATTATTAATGATTATGGATACCCTAGGACTTAATTGTGGGTCTAATTCCCATCGGTATGCTGAAAAATTGGATGCTGCACGTGTGAAAGTGGCAGATCAGCGCGCCAACGACAACACTCGGGAAGGCAGAATGCTTCGTAGGCAACAGCAAATTGATGTTTTGGAAACTTCCACAATGGCTGAAGAACTATTATATGGCCCAGGAATAGATGACTCGATGTAAGTAATTTAATAATTCGTATTTCTGTACGTGAATCTAGTGTGAAACTTTAAACGCGTTTTTCTCAAAACTATGTTTTTTGAACTGGTGACAACTGTAACTCGAAAACCGCTCAGTAGATTTTAATAAAATTTATACAGCTTTTAGAATACATAATAAACTCGGGCCTGATCGAAGGATTTTTTTCAAAAATTTCGATTTTTAAGACCACTAACTGTTGATTTTTTCCCAAAAATCTAGACAAAAATTTCCTGAGGTCGCCATTTTGTTAATTTTTGAAAAAAAAAAAATCCTTCGATCAGGCCCAGGATTATCTATTTATAAAACTAATTTTTTTCATCCGATTGATTTTAGATGAATCTCCAAGGACTTATGATTGTCACCGCAAGGACCTTTTTTTAGAACTGGGTCAACACAGACAGCTATAACTTTGGAAATAAAATTTTTTTTTTTTTTAAATTTTCGTGACTTCAAGTCAAAACATTGTATAATAATGCCATATTATTACTTTTGTAAAATAACATGATTTAATAGCAAAAAAAAAATACTGAAAATTCTCATTTTTTCGTGCCTCTGACTACCCCTAACCCCTTAAGCAAGAAAAAAGAAATTCTCTATCGCAGAATTAATTCCCTTATTTCGGAATATAGTTTTGTTCCAGAACAACTTCAGTGTCCCCTAAAAATTTTCTTGGTTTGGGTAAAATTTTCTCTCTGTATAATGCACTTAGTTTGAAAAACTAAAAGTGATAAGAACGAATTATACAAAGAAATAAGAAATTTTTAGTTAAAATATTATCCGTACTTCAAGAAAATATTTATGACAATAAAAATGATTTAACACAAAGCAAGAATTTTCTTAAGTTACGAAGTTTAAAATTACTAACTCTAAAGCTACTTTGGTCTTCAAAAATATTTTTGAATTAAAAGTCACTGATTTTTTCCAGTTATACTTATTTTAAATAAGATACAAGCAACAGCGTTAGCAAAGTTTGTAATTGTCAAAAGTAGGAGATTATTGATTAACGTCCGTTTTAAAGAAGTATAGTTTCCTGACGTCCAGTCTCATACTTAGTGAAACCTGGATAAATAAGAAACCTCTATACTAGGACAGACGTTTTTTTAACATATTCAATAACTTGCTTAATAATTAAAAGCATTGATTTTATCATTGACAATATCCTTTTTGTATAAGCTAACCGTTGTGAGAAAATAGGTATGGTAATTTTTAACATGTATGACACAGATTGTATATGATGGTAGTTCTTAAATTGAAGCGATCTCATGAAAGATTAATAAATTTTTTAGAATTTAAAATGACTATCCTTCTATAAATGATAGACCCGAGTGATTGAGAAACCTCTATTAGTGAGAAAAAATCTTATTCCATTCGAGTCTCACTTATCCAGGTTTTATTGAATACGCTTTGTTGTGGATAAAAAACTGCATCGAATGCTGTTTAACCCTTCAGCACTCTCGCTATGAGATTTTCTCTCACGCTCATCAATAACTCAAATTTTCTTTCAAATTTCAAATGGAATGACTATATGATTTTTTTTCTATCTGCCAAAAAATTAATATTATTTCAGACTGCAATATTATTATTTTAATTGTTCTATACTATAAAAAAATAAAATAAATTTTATTAACTCTGTGAGATATTTTCTCATCGCAATAGTAAAGTAGGGGGGTCAGAATTTAAAAAATCGGGTCTGATAGGTACAGCGGAGGTTTCCGTAAGAGTGCATTTATGTTTGGATGTATTATTATTAATTATTATTTTTAAATAAGTCAATTTTTTTTGTTTTAAAAAATTTATCTTGTTTGAGATTTTTTAAATTAAAGGGGCTATAAGCATGCGTGCGCTCCCACAAAAGGCGTGAGAGTTTTTCTCATCGCGCGAGTAATGATAGTAAATCATTTTGCGAGAGTGCTGAAGGGTTAAAAATATTTCAGTTTAAAAATTCAATAAAAATGTTGTTCTTTAAGGATTCTTAGATTTTTGAGCTCGAAAATTAAAAAATCAAATAATTGGTAACTTTCAAGCGTTTTTGATTCGAACATTGTAGAAAATTCCAGGGATGGCCTAAAAGATCAACTGCTTTTTAAATTCTTTTCTCGTTGCTATACAAAGTATCAGATGTTTTTTTTAAAACTTGGTAGGGCTAAATTGCCTTTATTTTTTTTATTCAATTTTGTCTTTGATCTTTACCGAAATAATTATTGCCTTCATAAATATTTTCTTGAGCCATGAAAACTGTTGAAAATTGACTCAGTTAATTTATAAAAATGTATTTTTATGAATAATTTCAATAAATTTATGTTTAGTTAAGTACTAATAATTATTGTTCATGCATTCAATTTGAAAAAATAAATATGATTGCATGATATTTATATTATACATTAATATCAAATCATCATATCTAATATATTTACATGTTTATTGGTGTAAGCTTTTCAAATTCACACTCTCTAAACTTAACACGGTATTTAGTGGAACTTTTACATTGCCCGTGTTATATCCGAATCAATATAATTTTTAACTGTTTTATAATTAAAACATAATGATAATAATAAACAACTTACATTTTGAAGGTTTTGATGAATTGACGAAAAAGTAACTGATGATTCTAACTGACTGGTAGAGTTTTAAAGAATCCACGACTTCGTTGAATTATAACTAAAAATAATAAATAAATGTATAGAAAAATGAACCTTATGATGTCTAAAAGATGTTTGACTGGACTAAAATACATTTACAGTGTGGCGGGAGGTTTGTGAACTTACTACCGGTTTGAAGAAGTGGTTGTGTAATTCAGACGGTCTATGATTGTATTATGGATGATGATGATGATGATGATGATGAGAACGAGTTGGGTTGAGATGTACTCATATCAAGGGACGTTGCACGACTACTAGATTGTCGAGTTACCTATTTTATCTTGTTCAGGCCGGTCTCTACACGCTACTCTTAAACTCGTGCTACAATAGAGTCTCTCGTGTTTAGTTGTTCATATTTATCTTCAGGTCTTTTGCATATTGTTGAATGACTGCCAATGTAAACATAAAAGGTCTACTAGCGATGAGTTGCTGGTTAATTGTGTCAGTGACCTATTTGATTTTGTACGTCATCTTAATGGATTTTTTTTTTTATTAGTTATTATTTAGAGTCGGTTTTAACTGCTGTGGTCATATCGCCGACTTTAATTGTTGGGAGTGGTACGTTGGGGTATTTTTGGGTTGTGTAAATCTTAACCTACGTGACAAGGGCCGAATATCAACCAAGTTGGTTTCTAAGACCAGCTTGGGATTCGAACCCACGCCTGGCCGGTTGCAGCAACAGGATTTTCCTGCAGCTGCAACATGACTGCCCCTGTTGCACCAACAGGAAAAAATCCTGTTACAGCAACAGGATTTTCCTGTAGCTGCTACAGGAGGCAGCCATGTTGCAGCAATAAGATAAAGTCCTGTTGCAGCAACTGGACTACTGCTATTATTGCGACTTAACAGTAAAATATAATTGGGTCATTCCATGTCAAATTGACCTACAGTTGGAATTGACCCCTTTTGATTTGGATAAATTTTGATCAGAATTTTTCTTTTATCATGTAACGAACTTCTGCCAGACAAAAAAACAAGAAAAAATTTTATTCAAAAGATATGCAAATTCAAAATTTCGCTATTTTTTCAGTTTTGTTTTTGGAATATCTCGAACGTTATTATAGATACGGGAATGGCCTTTCGTTTGTTTGAAAGGGAACACTTGGGGCTATTGAAAAAAAAAATATTTTGGAAAAAAATTTTGAAAAATGCCAAATTTGTCAAATTTTAAATTCTTGAAAATCGTCAAAAATCTCGATTGACATTAAATTTTGGCTCAATTTTTTTTGTATAGTACCTTTACTGATCTTAAAAGATCCTGAAATTTTTAGAACTGTGTGTTTTTTTTAAAACATGAATTTTTGAATTAAAAAAAAATTTTTTTTCTTGTTTTTTGCAACTTTTTAAATAAGGTAAAGTTATGCAGATATATAGTATTGTAATTTTGAGCATTAAAAAATTAAATGCACGACGTGGAAATGTTAAATAATAAAATAATTTTAACTTTTTTTTATTTTTTTGAAGTAATCTTAATGTCAGGCTTAACGCATGATATAATTATTATTCGTCGTTTTTTTACTTCATTTAAATTTTCCGACGCCATTTATCGTCTTTTTAAGATGGAAATGATTTGAAATTTGAGATTGAGCAACATTAATGTGCAGAAATTTGTGAGTAAACAAGTATTCGAAAAAACAAAACAAAATTGATATTCTCATCACATGATTTCTGATTTTTATTGGAAATTTATATCTGTTTGAGTTATTTGGCGTTAAAAACTGTTATTGAAGTGAAGAAACGGACAAAATATATCATGCGTTAAAAAAAATAAGAAACTATATCATGTGTTGAGCCTGACTTTAAGATTACTCCAAAAAAATAAAAAAAAAATTGAAATTAATTTATTATTTAATATTTCCACATCGTGCATTTAATTTTTTAATGCTTAAAATTACAATACTATGTACCTGCATAACTTTATCTTATTTAAAAGTTGTAAAAAACAAGAAAAAATTTTTTTTTGAAATTCAAAAATTCATGTTTAAAAAAAACACACACACAGTTCTAAAAATTTCAGGGTCTTTTAAGATCAGTACAAGGTACTATACAAAAAAATGTAGTTTCCGCTATTAGCTTTCTTTCTTCAAGGTAGTTGTCGATTAGTGCCAAATTCTCTGGCTTTGCGTCAAATTTGTGTTCCAGAGCGTCTAGGATATCTCCCCAATTCGCGCTGTTAAATGCGTTTTTGACATCTAGCGTGAGAAGAATGCATACTTTACGAGCTTTGAGGCTACCAGTCCATGCTTCTCTCGCTGTCCCTACGACTGTCTGGATCGCGCCGACTGTTGAACGTCCTTTCCGGAAGCCATGTTGGATTGCGGCAAAGCCTCCAGCACGATCGATGTCGTTTCGTAGTCTTCCCTGTATAAGATTTTCGAGCAATTTCCCAGCAATGTCCAGCATGCAAAGTGGTCTGAACGACGAGGGTGTTACAGGGCCACCTTTGCCTTTATCTAGCAGAGCCAATCTCTGCCGCTTCCAGACCGCGGGAAACGTGCCAGTTGCCAAGCATGCGTTGTAGGTGTTCAGGAGTATGTCTGGGTATTCCAGGGCTACAGTCTTGATCATCGATGCTGGGATGCCATCAGGGCCGGGTGCCTTTCCTGTTTTGAGTGACTTGGCCGCGTCTTGTAGTTCCTTAGTTGTGAAGGGTGTTACTTCGCTGTTTTTAGTGTAGTGTTTCTTCTCCCGCGGCGGGTGTTTGGGGAAAAGCTCCGCTACAATGCTGTCCATTAAGGCTGGAGACTTCGGCGTCTCTGGTGGAGCCTTTCCAAGTCGTTTGGTGACAATTTGGTAGGCTTTACCCTAGATATCTTTATCAAGGTCGTTACAGATCTCTTGCCACAATTTCGCTTTCGTTGCTTTGATTGCCCGGTTTAGGTTCTTTTTGGCCTGCTTATACTCGCTTAAATGTAGATCTTGATTGGGGGAGCGTTTCGCAGCTCTCGTCGCTAGCCGACGTAATCTGTGGCATTTTTTCCGGAGTTCTGCTATGTCTGTTGACCACCAGAACGCCGGCTTAGGGAAACTCTGATTTTTCAGCCGTAGCATAGAGGCGTCACATGCGGCAGCAATTTCCTTCATCGTATTTAGCACTGCCTTTTCCGTCTTGCTGCAGGTATCCGGAGTCGGGTTGTTCTGAAGGATAGACCAGCTTCGTGCAAGTGAAGCTTGCAATGCCTCTGAATCAAGCCTCTTGGCATTCCACTTCCGCTTAGAAAAGTCGCGTTGTGAAACCGAAGCAGATGCCAATCCAACGTTGAATGTCACGAACTGGAGATCACTGCCGCTGTATTCTTCGGATACAGTCCAGTCTTCGATCATGTTGGCAGTTCTTGGAGTCGCCAACGAGATGTCGAGGATGGATTCTTGGTACCCTGGTCTTCTAAAGGTCGTGGTGCTCCCGGTGTTCAGTACTATAAGGTCGAGTCTAGCCGCGACGTCAGCGACCTCGTTACCTCTGGTGTCGGAAAAAGCAGCGCCCCACTCAGCCGATTTAGCGTTGAAGTCTCCGACTACGATGACTTCGCCGTCGAATTTAGTGACCGCATTTTCTATATTTGCCAGTTTCTGTCGGAACACACTAATCCCTTCGTTAGGTGAGAGATAGACGCTCATGAAGTAGGTTGTGGGGGTTTGAATCCAGACAAAACCTGCTCCACTTCCGCTGTTGTTGACGGTAACGTTCTTTGTGTTCACAATCCAAATTGCTGCCATGTCAGTTTCGTCTGCGAACCATGTTTTACCTTCGATGTTTAGATATTGCTCGCAGATAAAGCAGACGTCGATTTTATCTTCAAAGACACGCTGGCGCAGCAGGTTTTGCGCCAAGGCGCACCTATTCAGGTTGCCTTGTAGCATGCGTGTCATTTCTGCCCTCTCGTTGCTTCTACAAGTGCTGTGCGGAATGCCTTGCAAGCTCCAGTGCCAGAAATATGGCATAGACCATCCTGGGCATTTTTGTCCGGAGCACAAAGGAAGCATTTTGGCTTCTCCGTGCAGTTTACGGCCTTGTGGTTCTCTCCACCACATTTGTAGCAGCATTTGCTTCTGTCTGGTCCCGCATTCTGACGTGTTTGGTGTCCAAAACCAAGACATTTAAAACAGCGTGTTACTTTTGCAACTGGGCGTATACGACAGTTCACCCAACCGATCATTATACGGGCCTTGTCAAGGGCCTTAATCGCACTGGCCTCGTCTACTTCGCAGAAGGCTGCCCGATTGCCTCGTGGTGTGGGTTTTGTCAAATTTACCCGTTTGACCTCCAGGCTGTCAGTGAATTCACGTTTAAGTGCTTCACGGACTTCGCTCTCGGTAGAGATTTCATCCAAGTCGAGGATCTCGATCCTTGTTGTTGGTGTTAGCGTCTTGACTGTGCCGACGTTTGCAGTGGCTGCCTTTACTGCATCGGTGAAAGCCGTCTTTTTTCTTCGGTCTTTCGAGCCATTTCAAGGAGAACGCCTTCGTGTTTCGTCTTTTTAATAGACTTTATGTCTACGCCCGTCTCGACAGGGCTTACCTTGGCCTTGATTTCTTTAAGGAGATCGGCGTATGTTCGCCCTTCAGCTGGTTGGACAAGCACAGCTTTAGTTCTTGTCTTCTTCCTCCTCGGTTTCTTGGAACCACCGTTGTTTGGCTGGTTTTGGGCCGTAGCAGATTGAGCCGCTGGCTCCTGTTATTTCTTTTTCTTGTTTTGCCGAGTCACTTTGGTCCAGGTATCATCCCGGGCTGTCTTTTGCTGTGCTGGCTTGTCAATTTCTGCGGAAGGACTGGGCGTGGACAGCGGCCTCTTCTTGTTGTTGCCCTCTCCTTGCTGTGATAATTTCTTAGGAGTGACCAGAGGTGGCTGTGATTCTTTGCTCAGACTCGGAGATGTTTGAGTCGTTGACGCCGACGTCGTTGGTGATTTGTTGGCCAGCCTATATGCCGTACTAATAGACGTAACCAATTTTCTGATCTCATGATGGAGATTCTTCTTGTCTTTTATGAAGTCAGGTAACTCTTCGATCTTGCTGCCGAGCCTTTCCATTGGTGACTGTTGGCCTGTAACGGTCGGTACAGAGTTGATTCTTTCTCGGTAGGTTTGATTAGTGACAGGAGCAAAAGGTCCTCCACTTTTTGGAGGAATGTTGCTCAGCTGTCCGTTCTCTGCCATCAGGGCTGATTTCGTACTCCCTGTAACCTTGCTAGCATTGCTAGACAGCAGAGCCATGGGGTCTACTCCGCTGTTCAAACGGTCGCTTGATAACGACGAGTTTAGGCCCGTTTGCACGCCTTCCCTCGCCGGCACTGAGGTATCCCCCCTCTGCACCGTAGACGATGTTTGAAATTGATCTGTCATTTTCATATCATCTTTTGCTAGATTATGGTCCACCCCGAGTATTCTATTTCCTCGGTACCCGGCGCATCTGACGTGCAGATATGCCGGGCATTCCCCTATCCGCCAGCTGGGGAGGCGCCCGATGCGGGACCCAGCAAGCTCGACACGAGGTGTGTGCCTGTGTGTGTGTGTGTGTGTGTGTGTATGTGTGTGGCCGTATGTAAACTGCTAATAACTTTTGAACCGCTTGACCGATTGGAACCAAACTAGTGGTGTTTTAAAGAGTTACATCAAACTTAGATTTCCTGTGATTTTGGACTGGTAGATTCCGAGAAATCCCATCAAACGGCTTTACCGATCGATTCCAAAAACTAGTCAGCTCTTATCATAAAAAAACCACGTCGATCGCCGCCAGGTCGGTCAAAATCGGTTGATTTGTTGGTGAGATATCGTTGGCGAAAGAAAATCGAAAAAAGTGATGAAATTTTATATCTGATCAAATGCATGTTCTTGGCTCTGTTATAGAATATAAAAACCCGCCTCGATCACTGCCGAGTCGGTCAAAGTCGGTTGATTCGTTCGTGAAATATGGTTGTCGATAAAATTTGGAAAAAGTGATTTTTTCCAATTTCTCCAAAACTTCCGGTCTGATCAACATGGGTTCAAAAGTGTACCATAGGATTAAAAAAACTGTGTCGAATGCTACCAATCGCGTGAAAATCGGTTTATTCATTCAAAAGTAATTGCAGATTAAAAATTTAAAGAGTAGTGTTTTATTGAACCTCTGTCGGACTTTTGAGCTCATAGAGCTCAAAAACGTCATAAGTGCAATTTTAAGCGCTTCGGTATGGAGTTAGCGGGAAGTTGCCGGGTTGGCCTTTAGGGTCAACCGATTTCCGAATTTTCTTGCATGTTATAGATAAATTTTCTTATTTTGATGGTGAATTTCGAGTATTAATATATATCTCGCCGTGTGACGTGAAATTTGGCCTTATCGAAACATTTTTTTACAGTTATTTCTAATGTTTGATCGCTTCGTTTCTTGTATAAATTATTGTTGAGATTTATGCATCCACGCCAATCGTTGCCCTTAAAGTCTTTATAAGCAGATCTAGACAAAATGCAGGTCCGACTACGCTTTCTTTAAAAGTAGTTGGCTTTCAGCAGTTATGTACAGTTAACTTAACATCAAGTTTGCGGTGATTTTTTACTGAATAACAGTTGTAAACAAATTGACGAAAATCTAAGGCCGCATAAAGTTTTCGCTCCAGAAAAAACTTATTCTCACCCGGGAAAAAATGATCAGACCTGATCATGCCTGTTAATGTATGATCAGGCCTGAAATTAGACATGATCATGCCTGTCCATGCCTGCTCATGTCTGAAGCGTCAAATACGCTCAGGCCTGAACAGGCCTGTTCATGTCTGATCAGACCTGTTCATGTCTGAAGGATTAAATACGCTTAGGTCTGATCAGGCCTGTTCATGTCTGAAGGGTTAAATACGCTCATGCCTGATCAGGCCTGTCCATGCCTGTTCATGTCTGAAGCGGGAAATACGCTCAGGCCTGTTCATGTTTGAAGCATTCAATATGCTCAGGCCTGTTCATGCCTAGAAAAGTTAATTAAATTTACCCTACGGTAGGTTTTTAATGATAATCAAAATACTTTTACTTATTGAATAATAAAATATACCGTTTATTGATAATTTATAAATTTATTAATCGAAATTAATGTAAAAACACATATATACACACAGTACACACTGAACATATTCAAAAATTTTTTCTTAGCATATTTGGTCCTTAGCATGAATAGGCATGGACAGGTATGATCGGGCCTGAGCGTATTTAACGCTTGAGACATGAACAGACATGGACAGGCATGAACAGGTATGATCAGGCCTGAGCGTATTTAACACTTCAGACATGAACAGGCATGGACAAGCATGACCATGTCTAATTTCAGGCCTGATCATACATGAGCAAGTCTAATTTCAGGCCTGATCATACATGAACAGGCATGGTCAGGTCTGATCATTTTTTTCGGGGTAGATCTGATCAGACTTGCATAGTCAGAGATGTGATAAAAATTTTTTTTTTGACGAAAAAAATTTTTTTGGTCATCACAAAATGTGAAAAATTATATTTCTCATTACGTTTAAATAATTTTGAAAAATTTGTTACATTTCCTATGGAATGTTTTAGTCTGCTCTGCTCCTGCCTAGTATTAAAATCATTACTTATTTTATTATTTAAATAAATGTGATGTTATAATGAGATTCGGTTAAATAAATAAATTAGGACTATCAAAATATATTATAAAATCAATTTTTATATTATGTTTATGATAAACTTATTCGATACGTTATGTACTTCATAGAATTGTTGTCACATAAGATAGCAGCACAGCAGGCGGGAACTTCAAGGCGCACGAATATCACCAAAGTTAAACAGCATCGAGCGTGGTTAGTAGTTGGATGGGTGACTGCTGGTGTTACAGTCGTATAATTATATGTAATCATTTTTTTTTTATTTTAATTCATTATAGAGAGTTGCGTATGTCTCTACCAAATACTATATCCATAAAATTAAGCGAAATAATGAATTAAAAGTAACAATGGGCTTTCAGACCTGATCATGTCTGATCAGGCATGGTCATTTTTCATGTCTGATCAGGCCTGAAGACTCATAGCTGTTCATGTCTGATCAGGCCTGATCATTTTTTCCCGGGCAGGCAAAAAAAACAGTTTATTTATATTAAGAAACGTATATTGGATATAAAAAAACTTGGATAAAACCCTGATTTAAATGCATCGGATTTGGATACTATATAGATATATATACAATTAACATAAAGGTAATCATTTCAAATCATCTTTATGAATCAGGGAAATATTTTGTATTTTTGGTGGAAAAAAAACTTTTTTTTCTGTGTATTCATAATTTATCTTAATTTCTTTCGAAATTATTTTCTTTTCCTTACCAAACTCGCTCGGGACTTAAAATATTTTTGCATACTCTTCATACTGATAATTTTATTATAACTTACAGTAATATTAATCCTAATAATAATATAATGATAATAACCACAATAATATAATAATGAATGTTTATTAGACTGATTCAAAAAAATCGACTATTTTTTTTCTCTTAAATATATCAAAAATATTGTTGGAAATGATGAAAAAAAAATCCTGTGAAAGTTACAGTCCTTAATATTAATATTAAGATGTCCCGCATGGTAAATTTCAATTTCCCGTATGATTAACATGGGAAAGCTTGTTTTTTTGAGTTTAGAATTTTATAACTAGTTCAGTGCAGCCAGATCGTGGGTAGAAGTTACCCTTTCCCTAGACCTCTACCCACACGCCACACAATGATACACTACTGTATCCGTGAGCGAGCAGCGTCGATGTTGCTCGGAAGGAGCCGAGAACGACCGAAGTCCGTTGCCCCTCGCGCGCCAAAGTTCCACCACCAAACCGCCAGCATTTACTCCAATACATGGAAGCTGAGCACGTTCGTGAGTCGGCAAGCCAAAAGTGAGGCTTGGAAAAAAATGAAGTCAGCGCGAGGATCCTCGCGTGTGACGTCATGCGTCAAATTTTTTATGTTTTCAGGTTCTTCTTTTATAAATTATAATAATAATAATAATAATAATAATAATAATAATAATAATTATTATTATTATTATTATTATTGTTATTATAATTGTTATTACGGTTAATGCTTACTCGGAATTCCTAAATGCAAGTTAAATATAAATTACCACTGTATCCCTGTAAGATGCCTTGATAGGCGCGCGGCAAATTTTTTGGCTCGGGTGCCTAAAGTACCGGGTTCGAGAACTCGGCAATTCTTTTATTTTTATTTTTTTTTAAACAAAAATATTTTTATTTTGTTTTTTTAATACAAATTATTGTTATTACTTGTTAATTTTTTTTTTTTTGCTTATAATTAAATTTTTACACAAGCAAACGTATAAAATTTATTATTAAAATTGTAATTATTGTTTTATTGTTATTCTTACTATTATTATTATTATTGTTATCATTATCATTATTATTATTGTTAATATTATGGTTAATAGTTAATGATAACTTGAAATTCCTAAACGCAATTTAAATATAAGTTACTACTCATTCTCAATAAGCTGCCTTGATAGGCGCGCGGTAAATCTTTTGGCTCGGGTGCCTAAAGTACCGGGTTCGAGAACTCGGCAATGTTTTTTTTTTTTTTTTTATCCGAAATTGATGTTGGTCATGATTGCAACGAATATTTAAAAAATAAACTTTCTGAAGGGACTCCACAAGCAGAAATCGACACATTCCGTCAAAAATACCTTCAGTTCTACGTTACTGCGGCACAGCAAATCGTCAAAAGACTTCCGTTCGATGACCCGTTTTTAAAAAGTTTGACGGTATTCGAGAGATATCCCGCGTTATTTTATTCGGATCGCAGCAAGACACTCGCTTTCGTGATTAACGTTTGTCGCCATTTGCGTGTTACCGACGAAGAAAGTGTTACTCGCGAGTGGCAATCCTTATATCACGAAAATGACCTTCAGAAGGAAGAATGGGGCAAATTGTCATTTGATGAAATGTGGATGGCAATTTGCTCTGTTACCAATTCTGATGGTGGTTTTCGGTACGATAATTTGCGTTTATTGCTGGGTATAGTGAGGGCATTACCTCATTCAAATGCTGCGGCTGAAAGAGCGTTCTCACTCATCCCAGACGTAAAAACAAAAAAAAGGAATGGTCTTGACGCGAGTACACTCAATTCACTTTGCGTCGTGAAAACAGCTATGAGGACTAGGGGGGACAGTGCGACCACTGCAAATATAGGAAGGGAACATCTTTCGAAAATGGACGCGAATAATTTATATAATAAGGAAGACACAAAATCAAAAGAAAAACTTCGCTTGCAAGCTTACAACCCAGATGAAAACTGGGACGTTTACGAATTTATCGAATAGGTTAAATGTAGAATTAATTTTTTTCTAAAATATTTATGCAATATTTTGGCTGTGATTAGAATATATTTATTATACCAAATGGTTAGCTTTAATTATTTATGTGCAATCTTTAAAATACTTGGATTTGAAGGTTTCTTTTGATTTTGTCGTGGATTAGACCTACTGGGGATACCACGTTAAAAAAAGTGCGTACCATTTTATCTTACCCCATGGGTGACGTGGAAAGAGATAAAAAAAAAAAATTATAAAAATGAAAAAAAAAAAAAAAAAAAAAAACATTGCCGAGTTCTCGAACCCGGTACTTTAGGCACCCGAGCCAAAAGATTTACCGCGCGCCTATCGAGGCAGCTTACTGAGAATGAGTAGTAACTTATATTTAAATTGCGTTTAGGAATTTCAAGTTATCATTAACTATTAACCATAATATTAACAATAATAATAATGATAATGATAACAATAATAATAATAATAGTAAGAATAACAATAAAACAATAATTACAATTTTAATAATAAATTTTATACGTTTGCTTGTGTAAAAATTTAATTATAAGCAAAAAAAAAAATTAACAAGTAATAACAATAATTTGTATTAAAAAAACAAAATAAAAAATATTTTTGTTTAAAAAAAAATAAAAAAAAAAAAATTGCCGAGTTCTCGAACCCGGTACTTTAGGCACCCGAGCCAAAAAATTTGCCGCGCGCCTATCAAGGCATCTTACAGGGATAAAGTGGTAATTTCTATTTAACTTGCATTTAGGAATTCCGAGTAAGCATTAACCGTAATAACAATTATTAATAATAAATAATAATAATAATAATAATAATAATAATAATAATAATAATAATAATAATAATTATTATTATTATTATTATTATTATTATTATTATTATTATAATTTATAATTTATAAAAGAAGAACCTGAAAACATAAAAAATTTGACGCATGACGTCACACGCGAGGATCCTCGCGCTGACTTCATTTTTTTCCAAGCCTCACTTTTGGCTTGCCGACTCACGAACGTGCTCAGCTTCCATGTATTGGAGTAAATGCTGGCGGTTTGGTGGTGGAACTTTGGCGCGCGAGGGGCAACGGACTTCGGTCGCTCTCGGCTCCTTCCGAGCAACATCGACGCTGCTCGCTCACGGATACAGTAGTGTATCATTGTGTGGCGTGTGGGTAGAGGTCTAGGGAAAGGGTAACTTCTACCCACGATCTGGCTGCACTGAACTAGTTAAAGTCACGTAAGTCATACAAATACATATATTTTATCGCTCTCGTTTTGGAACATTTTTCTGCTTTTTGTGCCCTCGGGCTTTTTTCTGTTACAGATACTGTTGGAAGCGCAATTTTGCAATCTTTCAAGGTTGCAGAAAAGCTCTGATATTTCTTTATTGGAAACAGAGATATAAATTTTAATATATCTGCTCTACTCCAATTGAGGTTATTGTATCTTATCAAGACGTGAACATAGGCGGATAGTATCAAGGCGGGACTACAGCCAAGTCACCAAAGTCCACCACCACTCTCACACTGTGCAGTTTAAATTATCGAAATAGTTCTAACAGTGCTCAACAGGTGTCACCACTTATTCAAAACAAAACAAATGGTGCTGTTTACAATTTTGACAGCTCCGTTATTTAGATATTGTGTCAAATAAGTCTCAAGTTGTGTATTTTGTTATGGACTGCGCTAGATGCAAAAGAACAGTTTTAAAACCTGTCATTTGTAAAACGTGCAAATTATCTTACCATCCTAGCTGTGCTTAAGAAGTTGTGAAAACGAAATTACCAAACAATTGTTGTGTCAAAGCAATTACCGCACCCTTATCACCTCTCAGTATACTGCCCAGCATTTCAGATCAAACCTCATCCAGGGCTAGCATCCTACGACCGTCTAGTTTATCAAGTTCGAATCGACTTAAATCTTCACAATCTAGCTTTAAATCAGCAAATTCATCACCACTAACCCAGCCTGTGATAAGTACTGAAGACGACTGTCTTTCCGTCGCCAAGCACTGGAAATCTTCCGAAAATGGCAAATTGTGTTGCTGAAAAGCCAGATTGGTCAAATTACAATTTGGAGGAAAAGGTAAATCTTTTATTAAATATGTCATATGACAATAAAAAATGTCTTCGAAAATCTAACTAAACATAGTGAAGACATTAAAAATCTGGTGGGAAATATGGACACAAATAACAACAAAATTAAGCAACTAGCAGAAAATTTACAAGCTGTAAATGAATCTCTAACGGAGGTAACCAAAGTCCAAGCATCATCTTCAGAAGAAATCAAGATTATTACCCAACAACTTCAGCATCATTCCAAACAATGTGATGAAAACACAGCGCAAATTGTGCTACTAAAGTCAACATTGGACTGTCTTGGTGATATACAAAACACTTCTTCAACTACAGAATGTCGCATGTCTTCTCAACTGCTGATTACTGGAGTTCCACATAGCATAAATGTTGATTTGACACCAAACCAAATAGTCCACCAAATATTCGACAAGCTTGGCATCGCAAATCTTACAAATGATGTGCTGCTAACCATTCGTGAGTTCAAAGGTAAAAAGAATCAAAGCAACACAAATTCTCAGCAAATCTCACACTCATTCATCCTTAATCTGAAGTCATCGCAAGTCTGTGAACACATCATAGATACTAAACGTCGTACACCAAAACTCTTTGCAAAAAACATTTTCAATAGTAATGCTGATATTGCTCCAGAAAAATTAATATTTATTAATGAATTTCTTCATGGGGACCTGTACAATTTTCTGCAGCGTATCAAATCTAAAGCTGTTAAAATGAAAATAAAATATGTCTGGGTCTATAAAGGAAATATCTTTGTCAAAAAGGATGAAAATTCGCCTAAAATTCAAATATTTACAGAGAATGATCTAAATAAATGTCAATAACAATTACCGAAGCAGCAAGTTGTTATAAATTCCTCAATAAATATTCTAAATCTAAATATAAACAGTTATCTAGCTCATTTAGCCCAATTCGAATTGTTAGTAAATGAATATAAACCACACATTATCACAATAGTTGAATCATGGTTAAACCCAGACATACAGATCTCTCTTAAAGACTATTCGATTATAAGACGCGATCGAGGATTACTAAATACAAATGGTAATTACATCAGAGGTGGAGGTATAATTTGTTTCATCCATAATTGTTTAAAAGCAAAATTACTTTATTCATCGGAATCTCAAGACATAAACAATCCAGAGTTTATAATAGTTGATGTTATTCTACCGTCTGGATCTCATATTCTTCTCTCATCCATCTATAGAAGGCCACAGGGCAAACTACTTGATAGCTTCTACACTGAATTTGGCAAATTTTATCCATCTTACAAAAATATACTCATAATGGGCGACCTAAATTGTAATCTTCTGAAATCAGATCGATAATCAAATCATCTGAAATCTTTCATCTCAGAATCTGGTCTGTATTGTATACCTTACGGTCCCACATTTCACACAACTGAAACAGAATCATGGTTGGATGTCATTATTATTGATAATGAAGATAAATTAGGAAGATATTCAAAGTCTTCACTTCCATTCATTGGTGGGCATGATTACCTTCTTTGTGAATACAGATTAGAATCACCAATTAAATATGATAAAAAAGTTAAATTTCGAGACTTCAGAAATTGCAATCATGCAGCTCTAGCAAATGATCTAAATAGTAAACTTAATCAAATAAATATAAACTTCGAAGAAGCTGACCCAAATGATCTAACTTCATACTTCAATGAATCAATCATAGCTTCTTTAAATAACTTTCCACCACTTACAGAGAAAAAATTAAAACGTCCAAATAATCCTTGGTTACTAAATGCATTAAGACGTGAATTCCGTGAGCATGATACACTATATAAACGCGCACGTCGCACAGGTGATCAAAATCTACTCAGGCTCTACAAAATGAAGAGAAAAGATCTAAAAAATAAGCTAAATATCGCCAGAGATATTTATTTCAAAACTATTCTAGAAAACTCATCGCACAAATCAAATGTATGGACAGATCTAAAACGTGTGGGTATTATCAAGCCTAAGAAATCATCGCCATTAGATCATTTTGATGCAAAAAATTTGAATATTTTTTATGAAAATATTCTAAAGAAACACCCCTCATGTTCCAGAGATTTTATTTTTGAGTTATCTGCTTATACTTCTAGAAAAGTAACCAGCTTATTAAATTGGAAACAAATAGATATTGTTGATGTCACTAAAAATCTCCAACTGACTCTACAAAAGTCCAAAGGAAAAAGTCCTGATGGTCTAGACATTAAATGGCTGAAAGATCATTTACAACAAGTATCTATCTTTTTAATGAACATCCTAAATCGTTCTCTCGAAACAAGCATATTTCCTGAAGCTTGGAAATCGGTATTTATTGTTCCATTAAACAAGATAAATTCAGCAAAATCCATGTCAGACACAAGACCGATAGCAAATTTGTCTCATTTTGCTAAGGTATTTGAACGCATCATTGCAAATCAATTGATCGAGTACCTTGAATTAAACAATCTCCTTGATGACTATCAGTCAGGATTCAGAAAATTTCACAGCACCCAAGGGGCTCTGCTACTCTTAACCGAGGAAATCAGAAGAGCTATTGATAGAGAAGATCTTACCTACCTCATCTTATTTGATTTCTCGAAAGCTTTTGATTACGTAAACCCAAAAATTCTATATATTACTATGTACGAAATGGGTTTTTCGATTAAAGTAATCTGCTGGTTTCAATCTTACCTAACACGTCGATCACAATCAGTTCTTGATCTGAGCTCTGTACCATCAAGTCCAATGAGTACTACCTCTGGAGTTCCGCAAGGATCAATTCTAGGTCCTATTCTCTTCCTAATCGTTATAAACGGTGTGGCAAAACGACTAAAATACACCAAACATGGTCTCTTCGCTGACGACAAATATACATATCTCCACTTCAAACTCTATGAATTGAATAGAGCAGCCTATAAATTGAATGTTGATGCACAAGCAGTAGCTGACTGGGCCAGAGAAAATGGAATTGAGATTAATCTTCAAAAAACTAAAGTCATGATCTTAGGAAGTAATAGCAAATTGAAGTTACTCGAAGGCTATGATCTTCCCCAGATAACCATTGACGGAAAGGTTATTCCATACGTAAATTCAACTAAACATCTGGGAATTTACTTAACAAACAATCTCTCCTGGGACATCCATGTTGCACATATTACTCGAAAGGTTTATGGAGCACTAAATAGCCTTAAACATAGGAAGAATATACTCTCCACATACACTCGCAAATTATTAATAACTGCCACAATTCTTCCGATAATCGAATACTGCTCATTAGTGTTGCTGGATTCCTCCAAACGATTGGATTATAAATTGCAAAGATTAATAAATAATTCAATTAGATTCATATTGGATTTGAAACGAGATGAACATATTACTCCTCATAGACTTTCTCTAAAGTGGCTAAACATTAAGACAAAGAGATTGTATTGCTTGGCGTGCTATTTCTATAAACTGTTATCCACTGGTGAACCAAAATTCTTACGGAATTTATTCATAGAAGAGGACCAAGACATTAGACGATCAGAAAGAATAGCAGAAAAATACAATAACGTCATGTTTAAAATACCACACTTTACTACAAAATCATATGAACATTCATTTGTGGTGTCAGCGATACGGCTTTGGAGAGAACTGCCCATTGAAATAATCGAATCTCATAGTTTGGAAACATTTAAAACAAAAGCTTTTGAATTTTTCATGAAATTAGAAACTGACGGTAAATTGTAAATTGTAAATCTCAGAAAAATCTTGACAAATCTCTGGAATTTACATATCTACATGCATATTATATTATATCACTACACTATTATACTAATAAATCCAATTAAATCCTATCATCATCATTTACTAAAATTATTATTGCGATAAAATGTATTAAAATGTATCATAAGTATTCATTTGCATAATGTATTATTTATCATGGTAGTACTTGCTATAACTGTACGTGTACTTATTCTTATCTTTATATTTAAATATTTGTAAATTTTGCCATTCGGATTGCTGCCTTGACATTTAAACCAAATAAATAAAAAAAAAAAAAAAAAAAAAAAAAAACTCTTTAATCGTTTATCAAAAAAGCTAGACTAAATCATTTTCTTGTGTAAAATTGAACGCTCTACAAAAAAGCTATCTTAGAATTTTTCGATAAACCAACGCGTTTTGAAGTTATTCAACTTTAAAATATAATTTATAATATTTTTTCAATTTTTTGACGAAACTATCAAGTTTATCAAAAAATTTTGTCAAATTTTACAAATTTTTTCTATTTTATATTTCTTTTGATTTAACAGATCCTTTTATTTAACTGTCAAATTTCTAATACTATCGTATCTTAATTTTTCAATAAATTCAAATTATTTTTATTTTCAATTAAAAATTATTTTTATTTTTTTTTCCTTAACCTTGTGACATTAGAGTAGTTTTATTACAATCTGGAAATTTTTTTCCTATATTCACTGATAACAAGTAATAAGTATTGCAATTGTTCTTCATTTTTTGTAAAACACTTATTGTAATGTTCGATCAACGCTACCCCACGTTCCGCTACATCGTTAACCACAGTCAATTTATCAAAAAACCACACATTCATTATAACTTTCATCAAGAGGCCAAAAATTCACATCTCTTTCCATAAAATCATACGGTAAATCAAACGCTGTAAAAATGAACATAGAATCTTTTGATACAAAATCACTCATATCTTTCTGCAAAAATCCTTCAATGTCTTCTTGTCTCATCTCCAATTTTTTGGCTTTCGTATTAAAACCATCTCGATTCTTTAAATTAACAATAATTTGTTCTTTCACTTCATTTTTTACACATCCATCAAATAAAGATATAACGGCTAATTTTTCAGATAAATAACATAGGTGATTCTTCATTTTTTCAGTAGTTGCAGTTGATATTGCTAAATTTACTGCTTTGTATCGAATTAATTTCTGCATGAAAATTAAATCATGTTGTGCAGCCAAAGTCGCTGAAGTCGAAGTAAACCACGCTGTTATATAATTTGTGATGATAAACTTGCATATTTCTCGGAGGCTATTTATCTCATAAGTTGTGAGTTTGAATTCTTCTCGAAAAATTAATATTTTTAAACAATATATTGCTTTGGACATCCAACGAGCATGACTCATAGCTCCTGGACTTTTGAACGAAAAATTTTCTTTTGGAACAACTCCTAAGAAAACTGATGACAGCTCCAAAAATTCTCTGTAGTCACTCCTTGGATGATATTTCTGCAAAGAAGTTAAAATTCAAAATATTGATTCATAAACTATTATTTTCCATTCGTCGAAAAGAAAAGAAATAATGAATGAATTTGAACCAAAATACAAACAATTTTTGAACCGATAAAGTTGATAAGCTTTATTTCTTTTCAACGATTTTTTAAGATATGCAACAAAACTTAATCACTTAACACAGATCTTACCTGCAAATATTCTCCAATGAATGCTAATATTTCATCAGTGATGTCTGACAAAGCTTGATCAACAGCGGTATCTTCTATACCCGCTTTGAATTTTGATTTATCAATTTTGTTCCAAAAACCTTTGAATCGATTGAAGATTGGCACGTTCGGGCCTGTTTGTTCAGGCCAATATAATTCAAAAACGCTTTTTAAAATAATTTCAAACATGTGGTTACGACATGGTAACCAAATAAGTTCCCGACCTAAAGCTTTCTCTAATTCAACATCTGCGCCGTGATAAATACCTAAAAAATAAAATTCAAGTAAGATATTGGAATAATGCAAATTGTATTTTAAACTTGTTGTTGCTCACAAAAACTTAAGAAACAAAAAAAATTTTCAGTTTTATGTTAATGATCTTAAAGTATTTTAAGCGAAATTGTGTAAATCTTACAAATTTATTTCAACGTCATGAGAAAAATTTTGTAATGTTACCTGTGTTAGTAACTGCAGTATCAAAGCACACTGCTTTAACATATCGACTAACACCCCACTGATCTAGAATCTAATGTACAGCTGTTGCTTGTTCTATTCCAGTCCCAGAATTTATTTTTGGAACTCCTAATAATTGTTCTTCACCAGATGATAATAAAACAATAGGCAGCCTATCAACGGTATCAGACCCAACTATATCACTTAAAAGTTTCCCGTCCCAATGAACAACGTAATTATCATCCAATTTCAATTTTTCCTTTAGTTCTCTAGCTATACTTTCTCTTAGAGATATACGTGCCCGTCGAATAGTACTGTCGCTTAAATTAACATCATTAAGATCAAATCCAACAATCTTGAAAGTTGCAGCTATGATATAAGTAGCATTTCTACTGCTTACATTTCCGCGATCTAATGCAGCAACAAGTTCAGGTGTCATTATAGACATTTTTGAAGTCACTTTTGGCAGAGATAATTCATCTTCGAAATTTGAAACATGACTTATCGTTGATTGTGATGTTGTTAGTGTACCTTGGCTTGAAATAGTGTTACTATCTTGGCTTCGAGTGATGGTACTATTGTCAACCAGTTCATCCGAATCTGTAAATTATTAAAACATCGTACTTTTAAAAATGTTCATAGCTTGATATATTCTTGAAAGCTCATGAAGTAAAAAAACATAAAAATCGCAAAGCTTTTTTCCCGTGATTTTTTTTATACTGCTTTTTGACCGCAGCATCCAAAAACTTTTAACCAAACTTTACTGAAAATCACACTTTTTGCAAAAATTAATGAAGTAAAAATAATATAAAGATTTTGTGTGCTTGCTTGTCTACTTAATGCGAAAAGTAAAAAATCTCCATATTTTACAATTCTTTTTCTATCATTTTAAAGTCAATAAATTAATCAATCAGCAACTAACATGAAATATTTGTGAAAAACTTGAATTAATACATACTTTCTTCATCTACCTCCATCAGTTCTTCATATGTTAGAGGTTTTTGTGGAAAATTATCAATAAATCCACGCCGACCTGATGATCTCTGGGCTAGCAAAAATTCATTTCCCTCTTTACTTAAGGTTTTAGCTGCTTTCATGTGAGCAATATCAAATAACTCCTTCAACTTATTCTTAAAAACAGTTTCATTTTTTATTTGCGTGAATGATTGTCTCCGTTTATAACTACGCTGCAAACTTTGCCACTTTTTGAACATTCTCAATAATTTATTGATGGCATTTAAAGTCTCCCAAGTAGGAATTTGAGCCTTTTCCCATTGTTCTTGAACCTCGGTCACAGTAAATACCCAGTGAACACATGACTTCAATATGACGTCATTTATAAGTCATAGGAATGTCACAATATTTTACATAAATATGATGTAAAATTGACCTGTCTTGTGATCCAATTATGATGTAAAAATATATGATATATTTTTGACATCATACTGATGTAAGTTTATTACTTCTCCATGATGTAACGGAAATGACTTAGATATTACGTACAACTGACATAATATATAAACTACAATATTACGTAACGTTAATGCCATCATTGTATGTCATAACGACGTAAGTTTAACATCATGCGTTTACATTAGTGACAAGTCACGCTCTTACGTAATACCGATACCATCTGTGAGTCATTATTTAACATCAATAATTTGTCACAATTGTACATAATACTGACGTAATTTGAAAGTCATTTTCTAAATCAGTGACAAACGATTATTTTCCATAATATTGATAAAATTTGGGGGATGTATTTTTTTAATATTATCGATTGATCAAAATTTATCAAATATAAAACTTCTTCAACAAGATGTCTAATTTACAATTAATCGCTAAATATTAGTGAAAATTGGTTTAAAATTTAGTAAGAATCAGGAAGAGGTAAACAGCTGATTTAAGCTGGTACCTTGCAAATTTAAGTCCGCTCTTAATAACAAAAATTTATAATTTACAATATTAATGAATATATCTAACATATTAGCAAATAACATACAAAATATTTTTCATTTACGTTTTTAAGAAAAAAACATACAAATTAAATACATGTGGGATATAAACTTTTTATATCTTTGCTTGTATGTTTCCATACACTGCAGAAAAAAAATCTTGACTCAAAGGTAAATTTCTTTGGACTAAGAATATATTAGAGATGACTGAAAATTTCGTGGATGAAGTCAAAATTTCTTGACACTAAAACACTTCTTGCTCCAATATAACTTCGGCCTCCGTCAAAATTTTCTTGGTGCAAGAAATACTTTTCGTTGCATATGTTTCTCACTTATATTTTTTCCATGAATTTAGGTACTTTTATCCATTGTAAAAATATTTTCGACTTCATTCAGTATAAATGATTTGGTGTGAAACTGATAACAAAATACCGAGTTCAATTTATGTGGCATGAACTCTAAATTTTAAACCGTCAAGCGAGTAAACATATAATTTCTTATGATTTCGCGTCAAGAAATTAAATGTCGGTCATTTAAATATTGCACTATTACTTGAAAAATAATTTTCTGACATTAGTGCTGCTACTTATGAAACATTGTATTTGAAATAATTCAAACAGTTCCATGATTGTTATTGACGAGACTAATAGTATTTTACACAGTAAAAAATTTCGCGTCATTGCGTCAAAAACTTTAGTGTTAAAAATTTTTGTGTTAAATATTTAACTTTTTAAGTGTAAATTTAACATTTATTGTGTTAAATCAACATAAAAAATGTTAAATATTTAACATAAAATTTTTAACACAAAAATTTTGACACAATGACGCAAAATTTTTACTGTCTACATCAAGTTTCATAATGTTGTTAGTATGTTAAATTAAAAGAAATTCAAATTTCGAAAAAATTGAAATTAAAAAGAAATATAGATTAAAAATGGTATACTTAAAAGAGTTGAAATTAAAAAAAAATCTAAATTTTGTAAATTGAAATTTTGAAGAAGAAAAATCAAATGAAAAATACTAAATTTTCGGAAAAAATTAAATAAAAAAAAATTCGAGTCTTGAGAAATCAATAAGTATTAAAAAATATTCAAATGACACGGATACATCGTTTACTCTGAAAAAATTTCACTCTGTGAAAGTTCTCTGTGTCCGCAGAGAGTCTAAAGTTCTCTGTGTCCGCTTTTAGACGAAAATTTTTGAAAGTGTAAGATTCAATCAATTCTTATGAAAATTTATAAATTGCCTATTCATTACCACAAGTTTCACTAGAGAGCCTTTTATAAGAGTTTTTACAAAGTTTTATAGAACTTTATAAAATTTCATGAGTTTAATGAAATTTTATAAAATTGTATAAATTATTAGACTTGAATTTTATACAATTCCAGCTCTTAAAATCCATTTAATCTCAGAAAAAATTATGAAATAAGCATTTTTCGTCATGTAAGGCTTATGACATAAGTTATTTACTTCGTGACATGAACCGTTACTTGGACAAGTGAGCAGCGTTCCAGACTTCGATACGTGAGGACCCAAGTTCGAGCCCAGCATATTTCAGGATTTTTTCATCAAGTATCAACATATAACTAGTGTTTCAAACTTTGTAATAAGTCCACAACACTATAATTAATTTCAAAATTGCCATCTTTTTATTTTTGAGAAATTTTTTTTTTAATATTTTTTCTGAGGTACAATTCTTACATCACTTACATCACTTTTACGTCATAATGACATCATTATCATGATATAGACATCACAGGTATGTCATATTGACGTCATAAATGTCATTGAGACATAATACTGACGTCATGACTACGTCATATTTTTACGTCAGAATCTTACGTCAAGAAGTGTGAAATAATGAGTCATATATGACTCATTCGTGACTTGTATCTTACGTAAATCCTGACATAGCCCAATGTCATTTTGACGTCACATTGACGTAAACGTGTTTACTGGGTAAAGCACTTTGTTTAACACCACACTTTTGTACTTTATGATTATAGAAAAATAAAGCTAAAACGTCCTTAAAAATTAGAAGTTTACGTCCAACAATACCAGTTATTGGAAAACCAATTAAATAAATTTCTTTATCCATTTTTTATAATCGATTTTGTCCATTTAAAAAAGGACTCAGTTACGAAATAATTCAAAGAAGAATAAATATCGTTCATCAAATAATTGGACAAATAACCCATAAAAAAGGAATTCTAGGATATGAATTAATTAATTGCAAAAAAATGAATTTAAAATACAAGCCAAAAATATTCACGAAAAACAATGATAAACTATAGCAACAATCAAAGTCCGAATTTGGAGGTTAGAACACCGCGTCACTCACGGTTATCAATTGAACAATGGGTTATTATTACCCAAATCAAAAAAGTTCGATTAAAGCGTCGGGTCGCGGAATAATGAGCGTTGTAGTGCGAGGTGGTCAGATACTAAGGGGGCGTCCTTGAAACTTTTTTGATGGTATGAATAGTAGTGTGATTAATTAAGAACAAATAGTACAACCGATGTCTTCTCTGTTTCGCGCTTCGATGATTTTAACTGTGAAACTAGTTTCGATAAATAAAAAAATTAAATCAGTACATTTTTATTAAAGTAATAAAATTAATTGCATGAATTTGAAATATATAATATTATGAACTTATAAAATCAATTAAATAATAGATGAAAATAAATTTTAATTGAAAATAAAATTAATTTGAATTTATTGAAAAATTAAGATACGACAGTATTAGAAATTTGACAGTTAAATAAAAGAATCTGTTAAACCAAAAAAAATATAGAATACAAAAAATTTGTAAAATTTGACAAAATTTTTTGATAAACTTGATAGTTTCGTCAAAAAATTGGAAAAAAATGGGAAAATATTATAAATTATATAAATTAAAGTTTTAGCAATGTTAATTAAATGAAAGAAATGAAAGAATTCCTGCTTGGCTTGGCAACCAACCCCATTTATTTTTTCAAAGTTTGTCTTTGCTCTCATTTACTTTCTTTCATTTCTTTCATTTAATTAACATCTTTATAACTCGAACAGATACCACAAAAGCTTTCAGCTTCACTAGTATTCAAGTTCGGTGGATCCTCATCGAAATTATGTAAAGAGAGAATATGTCTCTCGACCAATATTGAAGATGGAATGTCCATCCGTTGGCTTGAATTTAGATCTACTAGTCACTTGACCGCTAGGCGCTAAAACTTTAATTCTTCTAATATATAAAATTCTCGTGTCACAGTTTTCGTTGCCATACTCCTCCGAAACGGCTTGAACGATTTTGATGAAATTTTTTATGCTTATCCGGTATATATGAGAATCGGCCAACATCTATTTTTCATCCCCCTAAATGTTAGGGGTAGTCCACCCCTAAATTTTTTTTTTATTTTTTAGACAAAATTTTTAATTTCTATTTTTTTATGATACAACATACAAAAATACATACAATCCTCAATTTTCACCCTTCTACGATCAACCCTTATTTTTTAATAGCCATTTTAGTAATTTAATCATTTTTCCTCTCCGGTCGAAAACTGATCAATCGTCATTTAATTAGTTATCCCCGCCAGATGTCTACAGGTGTCACTTCTGACCCAGTAAACAGCACGGAGTAGGGATGAGAACGAAGCCGGTCTCCTTTCTTTCTCACTCCCTACACAGTTGTCGGCCATCATTATTGTTTATGCATCAAGTGTAGTAGTAACGTTGACAATTATTATTTTGCTACCTCAGTGTAACTCTCATATTAACTTTTAATCATTCCTATTTTATCAATAATAATTAAATTATCAATTTTGAGTGTATTTTGCATGATTAGTTAATCAAGTGATTTTATAACCTCAAAAGTACTCAACACGTGACACGAGCTTCCAATAACAACGGATTTTGTGTTGTAAGTATACTTTTTTTTATTTATATCGAAAATGTTGTTGATCTTATGAAAATGTAATTTTAATTTAATTTTATTAAAAAAATGTAATTGAACAATTAAGATTTTCATAGTTTCCAAAAAATCAATCATTATGAATCTTTATTTTGAAATGTCAATGGAAATATTGGTTGTATGAAAAAATTATAAGAGACAATGTTTTCATAAAATTTAATTTTTCACTTTTGTTTGAAAAATTTTTCCATAAAACTTATATTTTTGTTATAATTTCATAAATTAAAACTAATCATTTCAAAACTGCGGCAAAAATCCTGGCCCTAATAATACTTTTAACATTTTTCATCATTAAATAATTTCATTAATTCTATTTATGTATGTTTTGTACAGTGAGCAATGCCAAGAAAACGCAAAGGAGCTGATTTGAGCCGCAGTACAAGTAAAGCTCGCAACTTGCGAAATAGCAGATCCGAAAGAACAGAAGAACAAATCCAGCAACAAAATACTGATGCACGTGTCAGAATGGCGCAATTGCATCAAGAAGAGCCAGAAGATACACGAGCTGAACGCAATGAAGTCAGAAGATTAGAACAACGACAATCACGCCGTTTCACAGTCAATAGACGAAGAACGAATGACCAACAACGACAACAGGTACATCGAGCATTTATATCTGATTCATTTCTGCGTCTAGCATTCCAGTATGAGCCCGATATTGAATATTATGCTCATTCAAAAGTGGTAATTGGTGCTATGGACAAGGAATGTCCGCATTGTCATGCTCTGAAATTCAAAAATGAGCCAGCTGGGATGTGTTGCGCGTCAGGAAAAGTGCAACTACCTGAAATTGAAACACCACCTGAACCATTGAACGGCTTACTTATCGGCACGGATCCAGATTCTAACGTGTTCCTGAAGTCAATTCGAAGATTCAATTCATGCTTTCAAATGACATCGTTCGGAGCAACAGAAATAGTTCGAAATACTAATGCAAATGGTCAACAATTCAATTCTACATTCAAAATCAGAGGCCAAGTTTATCATAAAATGGGCTCACTGCTGCCAATGCCAAACGAACCACATAAATTCTTACAAATCTACTTTATGGGCGGCGAGGATTCCGGAAGCGCACTTGCCAATCGCGTGAATGCACGTTGTGATTATAATAACCTTGATTCACTTTATGCCAGGCGCATCGTCAGCGAGCTAGATACTCTTTTGAACGAGCACAACGAGTTGTTGAAAATATTCAAATCACATATGCACCAATTACAAAGCGATAATCACGCTATCGTCATTAATCCTGATAAAACACCAGCTGGAGAGCATATTCGTAGATTCAATGCACCCGTTGTTGATGATGTTGCTGGAATCATGGTTGGCGATTGTACAGCTCCACGAGAAATTGTGATTCGTAGAAGAAATAATAATCTTCAGTTCATTGCTGACACACATCGTTCATATGACGCTCTCCAATATCCGCTAATATTCTGGAAGGGACAAGACGGATATTGCATAAACATAAAACAACGAGATCCCGTATCAGGTACTTCATTGATTATTAATTTGATCATTAATCATTTAACAAAACAATTAAATTATTGAACGTAATAAATTTAAATTAATTTTTATGAACAAATATTACAGGAGCTGAAACAAACAAGAACGTTAGCTCAAAGGATTATTATGCGTACCGATTAATGATTAGACGTGGCCTGGACAACGTCATTTTACGATGTCGTGAGCTTTGTCAACAATTCATGGTCGACATGTACGCGAAGATTGAGAGCGAACGACTACGATACTTACGATATAATCAACAAAAGCTGCGCGCGGAAGAGTACATTCATTTGCGAGACGCTATCAACAACAACGCCGACGTCGCCGAAATTGGTAACCATGTCATTTTACCATCATTGTACGTAGGCAGTCCACGTCATATGCAAGAATATATACAGGATGCTCTGACTTTCGTGCGCGAATATGGACAACCATGTTTATTATTATGATTACATTATTATTATTATTATTATGCATTATACATTATTATTATTATTATTATTATTATGATTACATCTTTGCTACTGCCTGGCCAAAATGCAATACATCGCCATGACATTACAGCACGTGTGTTCAGACAAAAGTTGAAGTCTTTAATAAGTTTCATTACTAAATCACATGTATTTGGTCCCACACGTTGCTGGATGTATTCGGTTGAGTGGCAAAAGCGAGGATTACCTCATGCACACATTTTGGTTTGGTTCATCGACAAAATCCGTCCTGAAGAAATCGATAGTATCATTTCTGCGGAAATTCCAGATCCATCCACTGACCAACTGCTGTTTTATATTGTTACAACAAACATGATTCATGGTCCATGTGGTACTCTTAATAGTTCATCGCCTTGCATGGCTGATGGAAAATGTACTAAAAATTTCCCTAAAGATTTTACCAATGATACGGTCACAAATGTCGACGGATACCCAATATATCGTCGAAGAAATCCTGAAAATGGCGGACAATCATTTATTAAAAATATCATCAACACAGACATTGATATTGACAATCGTTGGGTGGTGCCATATTCGCCTCTGCTGAGCAAGACATATAATGCTCATATTAATGTTGAGTTCTGCAGTTCTGTGAAGAGCATCAAATACATTTGCAAGTATGTCCATAAAGGCAGTGATATGGCTGTGTTTAGAGTGGAAAATACTAATGTGAATGCTCCTCCAGTGAATAAAAACGATGAAATAACGCTCTACCAAATTGGTCGGTACATCAGCTCCAATGAAGCTGCTTGGCGTATCTTTGGTTTTCCAATTCATGAACGGGATCCAGCAGTTGTTCAGTTAGCCATCCATCTTGAAAACGATCAGCGTGTATTTTTCACGAACGAGACAGCGATTGATCGTGCAATAAATCCACCTAAATAAAACTACACTCACTGCATTTTTTGAATTGTGTAATCGTGCGGATGATTTTGGTGCCTTTGCACGAACATTACTCTATTCACAAGTACCACGCTATTTCACATGGACTCAAACAAAAACATGGATGCCCCGCAAGCAAGGCTCACCAGTTGCTGCATGTCTCAATTTATTTAAATCAAACGCCTTGGGGCGATTATTTACAGTCAATCCAAGACACACGGAGTGCTTTTATCTTCGACTGTTGTTGGTTAATGTTACTGGCCCATTATCATTTCAAGATATACGTAAAGTGAATGGGCAACAATATCCAACGTATAAAGATGCATGCCTTGCACTCGGCTTGCTGGAAGACGACAACCAGTGGGAATGCATGCTTGCTGAAGCTGCATTGAACTGTACAGCAATACAAATTCGTCTACTATTTGCTATAGTGTTGACTACATGTTTCCCAGCCCGAGCACAGATATTATGGGAAAATCACAAAGATTCAATGACTGATGATATATTGCATCAACATCGTATACGGTGCCACGATCTAACCATAACATTCAGCGACGAAATGTACAATGAAGCATTGATTGCTATTGAGGATCTTTGCATTGTAATTGCCAACTTACCACTTAGTAATTTTGGTATGAATTCGCCAAATCGAACTGTATCTAATTTAATGAATACTGAAATGAATCGTGAACTGCAGTACAGTACTGTAGAAATGACAGCGATTGTTGCCCGCAATGTCCCACTAATGAATGAGGAACAAAGAACCATTTATGATCGCATTATGCTCGCAGTTTCAGCTGGACAAGGTGGGTTCTTCTTTTTGGATGCACCGGGTGGAACTGGCAAAACATTCGTTATTTCGCTAATTCTTGCTGAAATACGATCAAATAATGGCATCGCATTGGCCGTTGCATCATCGGGCATTGCAGCAACTTTATTGGATGGAGGTAGAACAGCTCATTCAGTATTTAAGCTGCCACTAAATATTTAGAATAACCCTGACGCAGTATGCAACATTAAGAAACAATCGTCCATGGCCACTGTGCTGAAACGGTGTAAAATTATTATTTGGGATGAATGTACTATGGCACACAAACATTCACTTGAGGCGTTGAACAGGACATTGAAAGATATTAAAAACAGTGACAAACTATTTGGCGGAACTCTGTAGGTTATAACGAGTGGTTTAATTCCCGTACTTAAGGCCCCTGACAAAAATTAAACAAAACAACTAATTAACAACAAATGACTCTAATGCTGATTCAGGGCGCCACCAGGGTTATTTTCTCGGTTCCTGGAACCGGATGCCAGAGCTGAGCTTATTAATCTACAGGGAAAGAGAGAGAGTGGAGGAAGGTGATCTGTAAATAATTAAATCTTTATTAAACAACGGATCCAAAATTTATTTAACAACAAAATAAAACTAATTCACAACTCGTGCCCTTGCACGTACTCACTTACAACTACTTCACTTACAACTACTGGAGGATTTCGGGCTAAAACCGGCTACTCCGACTTAACGCTAGTCTTCCACTCGGCAAACCATCAACAAGTAGAAAACGTCGCACTAAGATTTGATTACCCTACTCGGCAAACCATCAACAAGTAGGGGTCGTCCAAGAAAATTCTTAATCCCACAGTACCCTCATATGGAGCGACTATACTGCAGTTTCTATCTTACTACCGTTGTACCCCACTTGGCGACTATACAACGGCTTCTAGGACTGTACGAATTGCTCTATTCGGCAAACCATCAACAAGCAGAGAACCCGTACAATCGCACACTCTTAACCCGCACAATCTCCACACACATATCCCACGCGTCTCACACACACTGACTCTACTTTACTTTTATTTTCTGGATTACAAAATTACTCCAAAATTTTACAACGTTAATTTTTCTAAAATAATTCAGTCATTAACTCGTAATAAAATCGTAATTTATTTTCACAATTTAACAAATTTTATTTCTTAAATATTCCGGCTTGAACCGACGCTACTTTTCCTTCCAATTTTAACACGAGCTTATCTCTACGCATTAACTAAATTCTCAGAATATTCTTTTGTAGTTTTAACTAAATTTTACTCGGACTTAATCCACACAATTAAATAGTTTTGTAAATAATTTTTCCGGAACAACAATACTAAATTATGTATAATTTTCACAATTGCTTTTACCGGAATACTGATAACGATAAATTATTGGCGACTTTCATAGGACAATTTTATATAAGACTCCCCTAGCAGAATTTGGCCATTAAATTAGATAATTAATTATTATTTTATTCGACGTAAAGTTTACGTGTCTCTCGTTTTTCTGCGGGTGTTTTAGTCTTATCTGCGACGAAGTTTAATAAATTAATTCTCGGTAATTTATAATACGTAGGATAATTATTTTCCGATAAATTAAATTGTCGACTAGTTAATAAATAATTTATCTCGGTGTAAAGAATATAATTTCAAAATTTTATCCACGGTCTTAAAATTCGAAATGCGTCGCAGTTTCTTAACAAATTGATTTCCAGTAATAAAATTGTTCCAAGTAATAAATTAAGTAATTTTCAATAAATAATCAGATATAAATCAGTAAAATAATTAATTAAGTGGTAATTCAATTTATAAAAATTATAAAAAAATCTAGGTATTTATTTTATAAATTTAGTGCGTCACGAAATTCTTAAGGAATTTGCGCGCTCAAAATGGACGCCGTTACTGCGTAGTTAGCTTGACCTCGGGTACTGATGCTTGACCAAATCGTGAGTTGCTGACTGAATATTTCTCGATGTTCAGAAATTATATTAATAATTTATTAATAAAAAATGAATTTATTAAAACCAATCAAGGTGTTAATTATTATTAACCAGCTGAATTAATATTTTAGATACTCACGACCTAAACCCAGGAGGTCTAGAACATTCCTCGGGTGTAAAATCCCCAGGAGGAATTGTTCACAAGCTAACAAATTAAATTGATTAAAATAATTAATTATTATTAAGCAAAATTATTAAACAATTGAATTATCCAAACTTGAATAAATAAAATGAGAAGTAGTGTGTTTGATGAGCCGGGTATATGGCCCCAAGGCTCATCATTACCAAAGTCCAATACCTGGTGTAAATTTGGTTGAAGAAACTCTATGGTTGATACTCGCTTCCTTCTTTGGACTTCTTGATGTTACTCGTTCCAACACTTTACTACTTCTCCGGACACCACGCATGGCTCGTCTATATAACGACCCCAAAAATACCCCCTCCTGCTCTCTCTCTAGGCCCGAAGATCGATGCGCTCAAATGCTAGTCGAAAAGTTATCGATCTCTGGTGACTTATCGATTAAGGGTAATTTACCCTGTTACAAGGTCCTTTCAGGTGATTTCAGACAAACACTTCCAGTCATTCCACGTTCAACATACGCTGATGAGATCAACGCTTGCTTAAAATCATCTCCATTGTGGCGTAATGTTGAAAAATTACAGCTAAAAATAAATATGCGCGTTCAAATGCTTCAAGATCCATCCACTGAAACATTTTCAAAACAACTCTTAGATATCGGTGATGGAAAAGTTGCTATAGATGAAACTGGATACGTAAAATTACCGATTTCTGCACAATCGCTGATTCGCAAGATACTCTCATTGAACAAATATTTCCCGATGTACACACACAGTACATAAATCATGAGTGGCTTGCAGAAAGAGCAATTTTAGCGGCAAAAAATGTAGACGTTGACAATTTAAATCTGAAGATACAAATGTTGTTGCCAGGGAACTTGGTATCATATAAATCTATTGATACAGTTTGCGACGACAGCGAAGCAGTAAATTTTCCCACAGAGTTTTTGAACTCACTGGATTTGCCAGGCATGCCACCGCATAATTTACAATTAAAGGTTGGATCTCCAATTATCTTGCTTCGTAATTTGAACCCGCCCCGGTTGTGCAACGGTACGCGATTAGTCATTCAAAAATTAATGAAAAACGTGATCGAAGCCAGGATTTTAAATGGCAAGTTCAGAGGTGAAAATATACTCATACCACGGATTCCTATTATACTTACAGATGTGCCAATTCAATTCAAACGTATTCAGTTTCCGATTAGATTGGCATTTGCAATGACTATCAACAAATCCCAAGGTCAAACGATGTCTGTTTGTGGATTAGATTTGAGAACACCATGTTTTTCACACGGACAATTATACGTGGCATGCTCTCGAGTGGGTAAACCATCCAGTTTGTTTGTGTTAGCTAAAGATGGACTAACAAAAAATATTGTTTACGCTATAGCATTAAGAGATTGATATTGTTTAATAGTGTTACTGTCGTAATTGTTTAATTAATGATATATAATTTGAAGGAATAAATTATAATAACTTAAAAAAAATGTTTGCCTTTTGTTATTTTTATATTCCCTCATCGTTCACAGCGCTCCATGCTTATTTCACGCATATACCACATTCTTACATACATACAATATACACATTCTAACATACATACATACTTACAATAAGTAAGCTATTTTTTGTCTACACTAGAAATTACTAGGAAATTATTTATATGGCAAAACAACGTTTGCCGGGTCAGCTAGTTTTTTTATATATTTTGTTATAACTTGATCTCTCAATAGCTTTTTCATCATCTTCCTTAAGTTTTTCTTCATATCTTTCTATCCCTGCATCAATTTTTTCCTCTATTTATTCATTTTCTTCCTTATTGTATATAATTCCTGATATTTCCTCACATACCATCTCTTTTATCGCTGAATGCAAATTTTTATCCCATTTTGTCGGATTCCTGTTTAATATTCCTCTCCTTTCTTCCCGTAGTGCTATTTTTGGCCGCCTGTCTTCCTCCATTGCCAACACCCCATAGAGGAAAGTACCACGGGGACTAGCTTGGCCCAGCCTTGGCTCAACTATGTAAAACTCTGGGCCAAGCTTGTAAGCCAGGCTTAGCCCAGTCCTGGTTGAAGTCTGGGATGATAACGATGGGCCAAGCCTGGTTACCAAGGCTGAGCCATAGTTGATTTTCAAGTCTGGCCTATGCCATTTGATAAAAAATGATAAAAAAGAATTATTGGAATGTTATTTTTTTATTTTATTTTGTAAGTAAAGTAAATTCGAAACTAACTGTTGCTAATTATAGAAATAAAGTGGAAATCGTATCCGTTCTAACCGAGATTCGAACCCGAGCCGCGCGCTTGCCAGACTGATAACTAACCGTTACACCGTACGACCGATAAGTTGATGCACATCTCATTATTCTGATAAGCTAAATCTATATAGTGACGAAGTGTGACGGTTTATTATTTATATAATTTATGTTATTTAATATTGTGTTTCGATGAAAATTAACTATTTTTTACAAATGTTTATTATAGTTAAAAAAAATGAAAGAGTCAAGTTGTTATATTACTTTAAACTTTGTACATCGTTCTGTATATTTTTAATATCTTATGATAAATTTTCATGTTTAAAATTATCAATATTAAAAATTCAACTGTAAATTATTATATTTTAATTTTTTTAAGACTACATCAATTTCGACGATATGCAATTGTCTTGGTTAAATAATAAATTTTAAATTTTAGAATTTGTTAGAAAATATTCGTTAAACAATAAATTTTTACTGTTTAAAATTCTATTACTTAATGATTTATTAAGTTTGAATTTCCCATTGAATGGCTAAGGACAGGTTACCCAATTTTGGCTCAAGTCTTGGTTGCTATTCAACGCCCATGGCTACAAAGAAAAAAAAATTTACTTAAATCAAGTAAATAATTTTTAAGAATTTCATCTTCTTGATTTGAGTAGAAAAATTCTTAAACTAAGAAATTTTTCTCGATTTAAGTAAATTTTACTTAATTAAAGAATTTTCCGTTTTGATTGAAGACAATTAACCTGTTCAAAGTTATTTTCTTGGTTCAAGAATTTTTCTCTTGAATTAAGTTAATTTTTTTTTTCAGTGTAGGTTTCCCAATCTTGGCTAACCCTTGGGTAATCATTGTGGCCGTGACTGGGTGACCCAGTTCTGGCCCAGGCTCGGGTAATAATTGGGCCGACCAAGGCGTGGTTGTCCAGTCTTGGCCCAAGCTTGGGTCACCGATTAATCGCCAAGGCTAGGTTAGCCAGTCTTGGTACAAGCTTGGATAATTATTGGCATGGCCGAGGCTGGGTTAACCAGTTTTGGCCCACGCTTGGGTCGCCAATGAATGGCCAAGGCTGAGTTAGCCAGTCTTGGTCCAAGATTGGGTAATCATTGGCATGGCCGAGGCTGGGTTAAACAGCCTGGCCCACGCATGGGCCAATACATGTACGCCGAAGCTAGGTTTCCCAGTACTGGCCCAAGCCTGGCCCCTTTGTCAACTCTGGGGGTTTCCTGCATGGGAAGCTCATCCTGATGTTACGCTTATCGAGACCTTTCATTTGAATACCCACACGAATTTTTTATATATTTTATATATTTCACAAATATGAAAAATATCATATATATATGAAATGTATGACAAAAATCGTGTGCGTACCCAAATGAAAGGTCTCGATGAGTGTAACTCTAGGATGAGCTTATATCATTGAAAATATTTTTACAAATTTTATTCATTAATATCTAACCGTTCCCATGATAGTAATCGTTGCCAAAGTGGTTGCAATAGCAACGAAAAGCGACAACAATGAAAACGTTACATCAACTTTTTAATAAAGGATTGCCTGCCACATGAAAATCATGTTGACATGTCATTTATACTTTAATTATAGGCCCCAAAAACTATTTTTTCGGTAAATGTAAATCGGTAGAGGCTACCGATTTTTTGGTAGAGGCGACCGATTAAAATCAGTAGCCTTTACTGAAAAAAAATCGGTAACCTCTACCGATTACCAATCGGTAGCCTCTACCGATTTTTTTCCGTGAACATTGATTTGAACCCTCTAGTTCCGAATATTCGACGATTCAGGAGTATCAGGTTGAACTTAAGGTTCATTTTGATGATGAAAAGAAGTCATCCAGTTTCAAAGCAGGTTGATAATTTAGGTCGTCCGGGAACGATTTTCGTTAGTAAATGTCGTTATTTAATTTCTGAATGCAAAATTATCGTGAATTATACATTTACACAGTTGACGGTGTAAAAATATTAAATTCACACCCCCTAAATTTAATATGGTATTTGGTGAAATTTTCACACGAAAATTTTTACGACGACTCATTTACACTACACCGAGTCCAAAAATTTTTTTACAGTGTATAAAACAGAAAAAAATTTTCAGTAAAATTGAAAGGGTTCGGCTTCAAAGTAATCGATTTGACGTGGAATGCCCCATATTCTTCAACTATACAAAAATTTTGTGTATGATTTTCGACGGCACCCCGCATGGAGAAATATATATGTTAAAAATATATGTGGCATATATAATATATATGCCGCATATATTTACGCAAAAAAAAAATATGTCAACATATATTTTTTACATAGATGCTGACATATATGCTAAAATATATGTAGACATGTATGTAAGCATATACTGAAAAAAAAATTTCTCAGTTTGAGAATTTTTTTACTCAAATCAAGAAAGTTAAATTCTTCAAAATTATTTACTTGATTCAAGTTAAATTTTTTTCTGTGTATCTCTAGACATATATATTGCATTTATATGCGCGCATATATGTGAACATTAGGGTGTCCGTTATTTACCAAGTTGATTTTTTTTTCGCTGACGCCCCCTGGATTTTTATTTCTTGACCTAAAAAAAAATATCCTATATAAATAAGCTCTTAATTACCAAATTAAACCTTGCCCCAATCGAGTTACATTTCCTATTTAAATAACACGGGAATTTGCAACTTTTTGTTATTAATTTTTTTTCCACCAAAAAAAATGCCACTCCGACTATTATCGATGCACATTCTGATAGGAAATTGAATGCTTTACAAAAAAGTTCTCTTATAATTTTTCGATAAAATCATTCCTTTAAAAGTTATTCGTAGTTTAAGTTGTGTTTATAGTTATTATCATAGTTTTTCAGTCTTACTACAAAGTTTCATGTGTTATAATCATTTATTTCATCTATAAATGTTCCAAAAATTTGATAAAAAAGATTTATAGTTACCGTAACGCTAACAATACGATGTATTGAATACATTCTTAATAATATAGCCGCATATTTGTATTTTGTCTGTCTCTAATCACATTTATATGTTAATCAATTTTTAGTCGCATTATGATAAGTACTTTTGTTTTCATGAATAATTTGCACTAAATGTTGTTTTTGTTCTATTTTATGACTTAAAATATTGATATATTCTTGAGTTAATTGAAGCGCTCTTTCAATTACATCGTTAAAAACCCATGTAGAAAAGTATGGCGGTACCAGGCTTGGCCCAACTATGGACAACTCTGAGCAAGGCTTGTAAACCCGAGTTGGCCCAGTCTTGGTTTAAGTCTGGAATGATAAGCTGGCCCATGCCTGGTTACCAGGGTTGGGCCACAGTTAATTTTCAAGTCCGGCCCATGCCTGGTAACCAGGTCTGGGCCATAGTTAATTTTCAAGTCTAGCCCATGCCATTTGATAAAAAATGAATTAATTAAGGTTTAATTTTTTTATTTTAATTTTCAAGTAGAGCTAACGCAAATTTAGATAGTTTGACTCTTTATTTAGACCTAAATTCTACTAATTACAGAAATAAAGTGAAAATAACATTTGCCTTAACCGAGATTTGAACCCAAGCCGCACGCTTGCCAGACCGATAACTAACCCCTGCGCCGTACGACCGATGAGTTGATTCACATCTCATCATTTATATAAAATAAATTTATATGATGACGAAGTGTGACGGTTTATATTATTTATATAATTTATGTTATTTAATATTGTATTTTGATGAAAATTAACTGTTTTTTACAAATGTTTATTACTTAAAAAAATGCAAGAGTTAAGTTCTTATATAACTTTAGACTTTGTACATTGTTCTGTATATTTTTTAAATATTTTATTGGAAATTTTAATGTTAAAAATTATCAATACTAAAAATTCCACTGTAAATTATTATATTTTCATTTTTTTAAGACCATATCAATTTTGACGATATGCAATCGTTTTGGTTAAATAATAAATTTTCAAATTTAGCATTTGCTAACAAATATTCGTTAAACAATAAATATTTACTGTTTAAAATTCTTTTACTTAATGATTAATTAACTTTAGATTTTGCATTGAATGGCCAAGGCTAGGTTACCCAATTCTGCCTCAAGTGTGGGTTGCCATTCAACGGCCATGGCTAAGCTTCCCAGCTTTGGCCTAATGCTGGGGTTCTTTTGCCTCGGCCATTCTATGGCGAACCAGTCTTGTCTCAGGCTTAGGTAATCATTGGTTTGGCCAAGGTATAGTTGCCCAGTCTTGGCCCAAGGCTGGGTTCTTTTGCCTCGGCCATTATATGGCGAACCAGTCTTGGCCCAAGGCTAGGTTCTCTTGCTTCGGCCATTCTATGGCGAACCAGTCTTGGCCCAACGCTCGGTTCTCATGCCTCGGCCATTCTATGGTGAACCAGTGTTGGCCCAGGCTCGGATAATCATTGGGCCGGCCAAGGCTGATTACCCAGTCTTGACCCAAGCATGGGCCAATATCAGTGAGCCAAGCTTGGTTGCCCAGTATTGGGCCAGACAAGGCCCCGTCATTCAATTATGGCAGTTCCTACATGGGTACAGACAACTTAAGCCACGAATAACTCTTGAAGGAATGATTTTATCGAAAAATTATAAGAGAACTTTTTTGTAAAGCATTCAATTTCCTATCAGAATATACATCGATAATAGTCGTAGTGGCATTTTTTTGGTGAAAAAAAATTAATAACACAAAGTTGCAAATTCCCATGTTATTTAAATGGGAAATGTAACTCGATTGGGGCAAGGTTTAATTTGGGAAATAAGAGCTTATTCATATAGGATATTATTTTTTAGGTCAAGAACTGAAAATCCAGGGGGTGTCAGCGAAAAAAAAATCAACTTGGTAAATAACGGACATCCTAGTCAACATATATGCACGCATATATGTGAACATATATGCGGACATATATTTAGCGCAAAAAAAATATATGTGAAAATATATATTTGCATATATTTTTCTCATATATATTTTTCCATGCGGGGCTGTCACTATTAAGTTCATGGATTTTTTTCACACTGATAACTTAAATAGTATTCGTGTTTTTGTGGATCTTGTGAATCGTCAACCTAATTTATTTTTCCTATGATCACAATCTCTTGAAGCCCTCAGTTCGCAGTACGATGTCAATTGGAACGAACTAAATTTTTCAGTGTTTCAAAGACGAGGCAATTTTGCATAGCAAATGAATAATATTTAATATTTTCATATTTGAGATGAATAATGTTACCATTTGGTCGTAAGCAATATTTTCTCCCTCGGTTGTTAAAAAATCATGTTCCCAGAATATAATTAGGACCACTAATCGATACAATAAGCCCATCCATACTGTATAATAATAATTTATATTTATTTTTCGTTGGTGGTCATTAAACTGTATTAAAAATATGCGTATGATATATATTCTAGGCCAATGACCAGCTGCCTCCTTATTATCATACGATAAGCGCAACCGAGATAACCCAGGATGGATTCATCCTGCCAAAGAACTAGTGGGCGCTGCATGTCGGAAGTCTCGATATCCGGATGTTGAGCGATATTGGCTCTTTTCTGTCTAGAGTAAATATATACATAGAGATTCTATTCATAGAAATAAATGAGAATAAATTACTTCCAACGCAACGATTCTTTTGTTACTTTTTTTTATCTAACAGTATTGTCTCTCATCTTACGACATCTAATGTCTCTATTAATTTTCTCTGCTTCTTATTGTCATGTATACAGCTGAATTACTAAATGAAGATGAACACTCATCTTAAAAAAATTATATGTTTATCATGTATGCTCTTATCAAAGTTGTATTCAAAGCTTGAGTCATTATTGTTATAAAAAAAAAATACAATTTAAAAAAATTAAATAAAATGTTACATAGAAACAAAGAATCAAGTAAAAAAATAATATAAAATTGAATGAATAATTGTATTAATAACACAGAGAAGTATCAAAATGATTCAGAGGCACATGTCGCGACATACCGGAAGTGTCTGATTGTTATTAATGGGATCCCAATCTCTCAATGTATCCTAGTTTGTAAACGAGTAGGGTCGTTCGCCTTCCAATTAGCCAATTACCTCTGCTCAGTACAAGTATATCTTTTATTTTTACATTTTAAAACTAGATCATTATTTTTGTCTTTATCTTACTCTATTAAATCGCTGTATACTAAAAAAACAATTTCTTCTTATAAATACATTGATAAATTGGAAACTTATTAGGCTACCCATAGAGGAAAGTAACACGGGGCCTAGCTTGGCCCAGCCATGGCTCAACTATGTAAAACTCTGGGCCAAGCTTGTAAGCCAGGCTTGGCCCAGTCCTGGTTGAAGTCTGGGATGATAACGATGGGCCAAGCCTGGTTACCAGGACTGGCCCACGCCTGGTTACCAGGGCTGAGCCATAGTTAATTTTCAAGTATGGCCCATGCCATTTGATAAAAAATGATAAAAAAGAATTATTGGAATGTTATTTTTTTATTTTATTTTGTAAGTAAAGTAAATTCAAACCTAACTGTTGCTAATTATAAGAAATGTGTGAAAATCGTATCCGTTGTTCTAATCGAGATTCGAACCCGAGCCGCGCGCTTGCCAGACCGATAACTAACCCCTACACCGTACGACCGATAAGTTGATGCACATCTCATTATTCTGATGAGCTAAATCTATATAGTGACGAAGTGTGACGGTTTATTATTTATATAATTTATGTTATTTAATATTGTGTTTCGATGAAAATTAACTATTTTTTACAAATGTTTATTATAGTTAAAAAAAATGAAAGAGTCAAGTTGTTATATTACTTTAAACTTTGTACATCGTTCTGTATATTTTTAATATCTTATGATAAATTTTCATGTTTAAAATTATCAATATTAAAAATTCAAGTGTAAATTATTATATTTTAATTTTTTTAAGACTACATCAATTTCGACGATATGCAATTGTCTTGGTTAAATAATAAATTTTAAATTTTAGAATTTGTTAGCAAATATTCGTTAAACAATAAATTTTTACTGTTTAAAATTCTATTACTTAATGATTTATTAAGTTTGAATTTTCCATTGAATGGCTAAGGCTAGGTTACCCAATTCTGGCTCAAGTCTTGGTTGCCATTCAACGCCCATGGCTACAAAGAAAAAAAAATTTACTTAAATCAAGTAAATAATTTTTAAGAATTTCATCTCCTTGATTTGAGTAGAAAAATTCTTAAACTAAGAAATTTTTCTCGATTTAAGTAAATTTTACTTAATTAAAGAATTTTCCGTTTTGATTGAAGACAATTAACCTGTTCAAAGTTATTTTCTTGGTTCAAGAATTTTTCTCTTGAATTAAGTTAATTTTTTTTTTCAGTGTAGGTTTCCCAATCTTGGCTAACCCTTGGGTAATCATTGTGGCCGTGACTGGGTGACCCAGTTCTGGCCCAGGCTCGGGTAATAATTGGGCCGACCAAGGCGTGGTTGTCCAGTCTTGGCCCAAGCTTGGGTCACCGATTAATCGCCAAGGCTAGGTTAGCCAGTCTTGGTACAAGCTTGGATAATTATTGGCATGGCCGAGGCTGGGTTAACCAGTTTTGGCCCACGCTTGGGTCGCCAATGAATGGCCAAGGCTGAGTTAGCCAGTCTTGGCCCAAGATTGGGTAATCATTGGCATGGCCGAGGCTGGGTTAAACAGCCTGGCCCACGCATGGGCCAATACAGGTACGCCGAAGCTAGGTTTCCCAGTACTGGCCCCTTTGTCAACTCTGGGGGTTTCCTGCATGGGTATTAGTATAAGATTTTGTTTACTGTTATTATTATTTTATTTATTTATTTCTTCATATTGACGACTTACTTCAAAAACCTCGTTTGCCGAAAAAATGTCCTTATCATTTTTTTGATAAAATGATTATTTTCGGAGATATCGCAAAAAACAACAAGTAGCGGTCGAACCTCTCTGTCGCGCGTACACAACCCACGGACTCTAGCGACGGACGACAGGCAGAAAAAAATACAGAGACAAAAAAATATTCAATTCTCGGTAACCACTGGAGATTCAAAAAGGAAACTCATGGAAATCATAGAGGAGACTCTATGAAAGATTTCCAGACTCATAATCGATCGATCCACCCCATGGACACCGAGTAACAGCCCCATAAAATGCTTTTTTTAATTATTTGACAAAAATTTGACATTTAAAAATTCAATCTTTGGTATCAACTCGAGATTAAGAAAGGACACTCATGAAAATCGTAGAGTGGACCCTACAGAAAATTTTCAGGCCCATAATCAATTGATCCACCCCATGGACACCGAGTAACAGCCTTATAAGAGGCGTTTTTTGACTTATTTGTCACAAATTTGACATTTAAAAATTTAAACCTCGGTGTCCACTCGAGATTAAGAAAGGACACTCATAAAAATCGTAGACTGGACCCTACAGATGATTTTCAAGCCCACAATCAATTGATCAACCTCATGGACACCGAGTTACAGCTCCATAAAGGGCGTTTTTTGACTTATTTAACAAAAATTTGATATTTAAAAATTCATTTCACGGTGCCCACTGGAGATTAAAGAAAGGAACTTCTAAAAATTGTAGAGGAGACTCTATAGAAGATTTTCAGACCCATAATCGATCGATGCACCACATGGACACCGAGTAAATACCCCGTCAAGGGCTTTTTTTGACTTATTTGTCACAAATTTGACATTAAATAATTCAATCCTCGGTGTCCACTCGAGATTACGAACTTAAACTCATGAGAATGATAGAGTGGACTCTACAAAAGATTCCCAGACCCATAATCGATCGATCAACCCTATGGACATCGAGTAACAGCCTCATAAAATCCTGTTTTTGACTTATTTGACAAAAATTTGACATTTAATAATTCATTTATTGGGGTCCACCGGAGATTAATGAAAGGAACTATAAAAAATTGCAGAGGAGATTCTATAGAAGATTTTCAGACCCATAATCGATCGATCCACACCATAGATACCCAGTAACAGCCCCATAAAGGGCTTTTCTTCCCTGATAAAAAAAAAGTATTGAGACAAAGAAAAAAGTATTGAAAAGTATTGGTTTTCTAGTCAATCCAATACTTTTCAATACTTTTTTCTTTGTCTCAATACTTTTTTGTATTCAGGGTTGACTTATTTGTCACAAATTTGACATTTAAAAATTCAATCCTCGGTGTCCACTCGAGATTAAGAAAAGAAACTCCTAGAAATTATAGAGTCGACTCTACCAAAGATTTCTAGACCCAAAATCGATCGATTAACCCCATGGACATCGAGTTACAGCCCCATAAAAGGAGTTTTTTGACTTAATTGTCACAAATTTGACATTAATAAATTCAATCCTCGGTGTTCACTCGAGATTAACAAAGGAAACTCATAGAAATCGTAGAGTGGACTCTACAGAAGATTTCCAGGCTCACAATTGACTGATCAACCACATGGACACCCTGTAACAGCTTCATAAAATGCTTTTTTTGACTTATTTATGATGATTATAGGTCTAGGAATCTTTGGTTGAGCCTACTCTATGATTTTTAAAAGTTTCTTTTCTTAATCTCGAGTGGACACCGAGGATTTAATTTTTAATCTCAAATTTGTGACAAATAAGTCAAAAAACGCTTTTTATGGGGCTGTTACTCGGTGTCCATAGGGTTGATCGATCGATTATAGGTCTAGAAATCTTTGGTAGAGTCTTATCTAGAATTCTAAGAAGTTTTTTTTCTTAATTTCCAGTGGACACCTAGAAATGAATTTTAAAATGTCAAATTTTTGTCAATCAAGACAAAAAAACGCCCTTTATGGCGGTGTTACTCGGTGTCCATGGGGTTGATCGATCGATTGTGGGTCTAAAAATCTCTGGTGGACTCTACTTTATGATTACTAGGAGTTTATTTTCTTAATCTCGAGTGGATACCGAGGATTAAATTTTTAAATGTCAAATTTGTGACAATGAAGGCAAAAAACGCCTTTTATGGGGCTGTAACTCGGTGTTCATGGGGTTGATCAATTGATTATGGGCCTGAAAATTTTCTGTAGGGTCCACTCTACGATTTTCATGAGTGTCCTTTCTTAATCTCGAGTTGATACCAAAGATTGAATTTTTAAATGTCAAATTTTTGTCAAATAATTAAAAAAAGCATTTTATGGGGCTGTTACTCGGTGTCCATGGGGTTGATCGATCGATTATGGGTCTGGAAATTTTCTGTAAAGTCTACTCTATGATTTCCATGAATTTCCTTTTTTAATCTCCAGTAGTTACCGAGAATTGAATTTTTTTTTGTCTCTGTATTTTTTTCTGCCTGTCGTCCGTCGCTAGAGTCCGTGGGTTGTGTTCGCGCGACAGAGAGGTTCGATCGCTACTTGTTGTTTTTTGCGATATCTCCGAAAATAATCATTTTATCAGAAAAGTGATAAGGGCATTTTTTGTTGGTTTTTCAATTTTAAAACTTTTTTTTTTAAATAAACTTCCTCGTCAAATCAGTCGTTCCTGATTTTTATTGTTTTAAACAATTAAATTGTTATTAACAATTAAACTTACCATCGGCAAGCAAAATAACCTAGTTTTTCGTGATCTTCATAAAATACGTAAATATCATTAATCAGAATCCGGGGACCTAAAAGTGCATACGGACTTCCCTCTTCAGCCAAGGGACTATTTGTGATACGAAACAATATTATGAATTTTTAATTTTAATTCAAAAGTTTTAAATCATTACAGCTACAGAAATTTCATGATAAGAAATGATTTGGCAAGATTAAAAATTCTTAATCCTAATGCAATCATTTTGAATCATTTCATAGACAAAAATTTCAAAAGTTTTTTATGATTAAAAACGATTCGACATGATTAAAAATTTTCAATCATAACTTAATCATTTTCAATTATTATAGAAGTCAGAAATTCAACGATTAGTTTATGATTAGAAATGATTCCATATGATTAAAAATTTTCAATCCTAACTGAATCATTTTAAATCATAAGAGGTGACAGAAATTCACGGAGTATTTTATGATTAGAAATGATTCGACATGATTGAAAAATTTTAATCATTATTAATCATTTTATATTCTGTCAATTTCTCAGTATTTGAAATATTTTATAATGATTAATTGTGAAATTTCTAAAATGATTTACATGATCCGTTATGATTAAAAATGATTAAAAAATCAATCATTTTTAATCATTTTAAATCATTTTGTTTAATCAGGGTTGTTTTATTATAGATTTTTTAAAAAAATAATATAGTTATTTTAAGTTGTTGCTACAAGATATGCTAAGACCACAAAAAAAAATTTTCTAAATGTGGTTTCTTTTGGAATAACTTTTAAACGGCTTTACCGATCGATTCCGAAAACTAATCAGCTCTTAACATAAAAAAACCTCGTCAATCACCGCCGGGCCGGTGAAGATCGGTTGATTCGTTTGTGAGTTATCGTTGTCGAAAAAATTCGGCAACAGTAAATTTTTTTAATTTCTCCAAAATTTTCGGTCGGATCAATTTGTGTTTAAAAGTAAATCTAGTAAGGATTCGAAAAACTGCGTCGAATGCTGCCAACCTCGTGAAAATCAGTTTATTCATTCAAAATTAATTTCAGTTTTAAAATTGAAAGAATAGTGTTTTATTAAACTTCTATCAGACTTTTGAGCTCGAAGAGATCAAAAACGTCATAAGTACAATTTTAAGCACTTAGGTATGGAATTAGCGGGAAGTATCAGGAATCGCCTGTAGGCTCAACCGTTTTATTAATTCTTTCTTTCATTAACTTTCTGTTCTTCAACATTTAAAGTCTTATTGTTCAGTATGGAAAGCTACAATACTTTGAAAAATCGATTGTAGATTTCGTAGAAATCTATATATTGCCTTGGTCGTCAAGTCAAAATTCGTTAAAAATTACATCATATTATCTCTTAACAACTGATCCCCTCTTTTTCTCGCGTCGCACTCACTGCAAGAAACGGTACTATCCTTGTCGCACTTATGATTATAATGCTATTGCAGTTTTATGTTTTTCTTTTAAACAAACGAGAATTTCGAAAAAAATACTCTGCTACGAAATAGATAATTAAAAAATCTATTATGTAGCAGAGCATTTTTTTTTTTAAATTCTTCTCTGTCTAGGAGAGAAATGTAAAGCTGCAATCGTAGGGACCGGTTGTTAAAAAGTTAAGACAGACTTAACCCTAGACTGGTCAACAAACGCGACCTAACGACTTTGGTCGAGTGATGAGGGATTTGCCGCAATGCTTTTAGAGCGTACAGTTTTGCCAGTTCATACACGTTTGACAGCCCTCGCGGTCTTGAAATCACTCAAGGATCCATGGTGGGTACATGAAGGGTCCACTGAGGAGCTACACCCCAGTCAGCATCCAAGTCAGAAAGATTTCAGTATGAAGTCTTTTAAAAAACTTCTTATAGAAATCCTAATGTGACGTCTTAAGGAGCTCTTTTTTACGAGGTCAGAACTAAGAGCTCTTAATGAACTCATAAGTTTGGAGTCAATTTTCTGACATCTAACTGAGTCCCTTTTTTGGACTTCTTTTTGAGTTGCGTATAATGAGCTTATAGACATTATAAACAAAAACACAAATTTCTTTTTAATATAAAGCTGTCAAAATCTTATTCATTTTTCATCTATTACTTTCCTGATTGAGAAATTAAATTGAAAATGATTAAAAATAATTCGAATTAAATGATTTAAAACAATTTGAATAGATTAATATATAGATATACACTTGGCATAGGTTAACTCATTTCTCTTAATCCAGGTTAATTAAATTTTTCAAAAATTTTAAATTATATTATGAAGTAATAGGCAATAATGTTAAAATCTGGTTCGTAATCAAACTAATTTAGATAAAATAATAAAATTGGATTCTAATCTGAAAAAATTATGTGAACTTTCTACATTTAAGGAGTACTTTGCATGTATCAATTTTAAACATTTTATTCGAATTTAACGATATCTTATAACTATATACTTATTAATTATTGTTGAATTTTTAATATTCATTAATTTATCTATTAGATTTTATATTGTGAAAAGTAAACAAAATTTATATAGACTATTTAAAAAAATATTACAGGTAGACTTTTGAATATTTTTTAGTATATAAATATTCGTAAAAGTTACTTTTTCTCTATCGATACACAGTATCAAATAGAATAAATAATATAGACAATGATCGCGACATTTCATCACTATATAAACTTAGCTTATAAGAATAATGAGATGTGTAACAACATATCGTTTGAACAGCGTAGGGGGTTAGGTATAGGTCTAGCATGCGCGCGACTCGGGTTCGAATCTTAGTTACGGCAATTGCGATTTTCACTTTCTCTCTTTAAACCGACAATATTAGGTCTAACTAAAATAATAAACATTCGAAATCAGCATCGGTGCTTCATGAAACTCTGAATTATTTTTCATAATTTACTTTTATTATTATTATTATTATTATTAATATTATTTTTGTTGTGTTCTTATTATTGTAATCATTATAATAGCATATAGAGATAAAAAATCATTCATTTGTGCGAGTTCAGAAAAAAGAGCTCTTTAAGAGCTCGTTTTGATGAGTTCTTAAAGTCTACAATAAGCGGCGCATTCGACCTCTTCAGAAGGTCTTAAAGACGTCTTTTAGACGTAGACTCTGACGTCCAAATCAGAAATCTGAGCTCATTCGGAATAACTTAATACGTCATTTTGCTATCTGGGACGGGATGTACTGTGGAACGACAGTGGATCCACTGTGGATTTTGTGACGTTTTGCTATCGTGGTTCCACCGTGGTTAAGCAAAGGCTTTCTTGTGAATATATTGTGGTTTGACTGTGGTTCAATGGTGGTTTAGCGGTGTTCCTACTGTGGCTCCACAATGGTTCCATTGTGGATCCCGAGTCGAAATTCGAGTTCTGTTTTAACCGTAATTTTTAACTTCCCGCTAAGAAAATCGAAGATTTTCAAAAATCGGGAAGTTATTGTTTTCACCCCGTTTTGCAAAAATCGAGTTTTCATCAGATCTCGACGTTTGAAGGTAACAGGAAGCTTCCCTGACTATCCCCGCGAGGTTGTCACGGTGTCTGTATGTGTGCGTGTGTGTGTGTGTGTGTGTGTGTGTGTGTGTGTGTGTGTGTGTGTGTGTGTGTGTGTGTGTGTGTGAAAGTATGTGAACCGCTTATAACTTTTGAACGGCTTGACCGATTTCATCGCGGTTGGTGCCATTCGAAAGGGCTTGACTAAACTTAGATTTTGAAAACTATTTGGACCAATTCAGATCAATAGATTTTGAGAAATCTTAAAAAAACTAAAAAAAAATTTTTTTATAAATGTAGTTTTTTTGGAATAACTTTTAAACGGCTTAAAGGTTCAATTCCAAAAACTAATCAGCTCTTAACCTCAAAAAACCACGTCGATCGCCATCAGTCCGGTCAAAATCGGTTGATTCGTTCGAGAGATATCGTGAACGAAAGAAAACCGAAAAAAGTGTTTTTTCGGAATAACTCCAAAATTCCTAGCGCGATCAATTCAAAATTTGAGATTCTTTGTGAGGCTTAAAAAACTGCGTCGAATGCTTCTAACCGCGTAAAAATCGGTTTATTCATTCAAAAGTTATTGCGGTTCAAAAATTCAAAAAATAGTGTCATCAAATCTCTATCAGACTTTTGAGCTCGAAGAGCTTTAAAGCATAAGAAAGCAATCTCTTTGAGCTCGGAGAGCTCAAAATAACCCATAAATTGTATTTTTGAGCTCGAAGAGCTCAAAAACGTCATTGGTGCAATTTTAAGCGCCTAAGTATGGAATTAGCGGGAAGTTGCAGGGATGGCCTTCAGGGTCAACCGTTTTCCTAATTTTTTTATTATGAATAATAATTATTATTGTTATAAAAAATAAGTAGTAGTAATTAATAATAATTGTTATTAACATAAAAATTTGTAATTAACAATTATTACAATTACTACTATAAAAATCGTTTATGAACACAAAAAAATATATAAATTAATTTTTTAACAAAAAAACAAAAATTAATAATTTCTTCAATTTTGGAGGGTATTATTTTACGAACAGGGATTATTTACTGTCCAGTTTGTACAGCTAAGGAGTAAGGAGGTAGGAGGAGAGGATTATTTATGTTAAATTAACCTAATACACTCCGTAAATAAGAAATAAATAAAAATCGCCTTGCCCTAACCGAGAACCGAACTCGGAACCTATCGCTCGCCAGACTTACGCGCTACCCCCCGCATCGCTACACGGCCGACTGAGAAAAGTTGAATCTCAGTAGTCACATAAACTTTTTGAATGACGCGTCTTCAAATGACTAAGGTCTAAGTGGAATCTGAAAAGGAACTTTACGAAGAAATTAAATGAATAATAATAATTATATCTACAGACATTCAAAATTGAAATTTAGTTTCCCATTCTCAATTATTTATCTTATACTTCTATTTTGAATTGTAAGATTCGGTAATTGTTTATTTTCACGGGGTGTGAAATCAACATGTTTAGATTATTTTCTACTTAAGGAGGTCCTTTCGCTCCAGTTGAGTCAAAACAATTGTAGTAGTCAATATACGATAAACTAAAATAAAAAACCCATAAAAATTTATAAAATTAAATAATAAATAGTATATGAGGCATTAATCGTTGAAATTTTGAAAAAAAAAAAAAAAAAAAAAATAGTTAAATACAAAAATTAATTTGACTCTTTCAAATCAGCTGCTAGTAACCTGTCCGTGATTTGGCAACGCTGTACTTCGGTTGTTTACATTTTCATTTGCACAATATAACCTTAACCACGTTTAAGTTTTTGCAGTCAGTGGCTGCGTTCGGGTTTACTAAGTTCTGAGCAGGACTGACTTTATCTACCAAAAAATTAATTTTAGACACACTTAAATAAATATACCTTGCATTGTTTTGTTATAGATTTTTAAAAAAAATAATATAGTTACTTTAACTTGTTGTTACAAGATATACTAAGATCTGCAAGAACTTAGCAAACTTGAATGCAGCCAGTGTTAATAAATAAATTAGTTTGAATTTATTGAATGGTCTGAAGCTCGCGCGCTACGCAACGTTGCCAAATGTTTTGATTCCATTTTATTGTAGGTTATTTGAGAATTTTTTGTGATTTCTAAATATTAATTTCTCAATAAATATCTCGGTAACTGATATATTTTATTGCAAAAAAAGAAATCTGAATATTTCGAAAATCTAATTTTTAGTTTTTTTTTTACTTCGTCTAATCCATGACTGATAGTATAATTTGAGAAATACTGCAAACGTGTGACTTTCTCGTAAGACTCGGAACAAATACTAACATTTAAAAATTTTATTTTTTCAAAAATTTGTCCGGTAAAGTATAATTTAAACCTCACCATTAGATAAATAAGGACCTTAACTATTAGAAAAAAATTAAATTTACTCATAATCTAATATTTTTTATTTTACATTGGCGGCGAAAGGACCTCCTTAATAGATATATTTTTTTTTTTAGAATAAATCTAAAATAGAAAAATTTTTCAAAAATGTTAATTTTTGGGATAAGAAAAATTATGAAACATGTCAATTTTTTAACTAAAAACAAATTATGAAAAATGTCAAATTTTGGGTTAAAAAAAAGTTTTAGCAAAATATCTAAAAATTAATATTTTTGAAGAATTTTTTTTTCTACTTGTAGAATATTTTTTTTTTTATTAGAGTAAATCTAAAATAGAAAAATTTTTTTAAATTTTTTGAAAAATTTTCATTTTTGGATTAAAAACAATTGTGATAAATTTCAATTGTAGAATAAAAAAATATGAAAAACGTCAATTGGATTAAAAAAAAAAAAACTGAAAAAATATCAAAAAATTAATATTTTCGAAAAATGTTTTTTTTTTATTTGTTCATTTTTATCCATAGAATACGAAACAAATAACCAAAAATTGATAGACCAAGTGGATGAATTTTATTGACGATTTTCTATCAGAGCAAAATTTAAGTTAACATTTCAATTACGACAACTATAGTTTACTTTTAAAAACGTGAAACTAAATAATTACCTGCGACTCTTATATATTTTAAAACTTTTTGCAGTGAAAATGTGTGAACTAAGTTGAATTTAGAAAAGAATAATTTTTTCTTTCAAAATTCAAATTTTTGAAAAAAAAACCCCTTTTTTGAGGTTATTATAATTATTATTTATTTATTTACTTATTTATTTTTAATTTTTAAATGTCAACTTTTCATGAAAATTTGTTTGAAGTGATTGTCCCGAGCGATTCCGAAATCTTATTAGCTAGAAATCTTAAAGAATTTGGCAAAAAATAAAAAACCTTTGACCAAGAGTATTAATCGATTCCAAAAACTAATTATCTTTTTACCTTAAAAAACAACGCCATTTTTGCAATTGCTGAATACAGATATTTTATAATTTCACTACTTTTGTTTTAGGCACACTCACCCACTCGGTTTCATGGTATTATTTATTTAATAAGAAAAGTTGAAAATTTGTTATCTGACAGTATATGTAGAATTCATCTGTCAACTCTACAAATTCAAGGGGGTCTTCTGGTTTGACGCCCTGATTTTTGAGCATTTTTTTAGGATTTTTTTATAAAGACCAATGAAGAGATAGAACTTTAAACTTTTTGTTATTTATTTATACATATTTCAAGGGTGTATAGTTAAATTATAGCCATGAGTGGAACCACAGTAGAACCACCACCAAATCACGATGGATCCACGATGAATCCACAACAAAACCACAAATTAACTTACGGTTGAATCACAGTAAAACCACTGTGGAACCACGGCAGAGTCACGACAGTTCCACTATAAAACCGTAGGTGGAACCATGATGGAACTACGATCGAACCACAATAGATTCACAGTTAATCCACTGTAAGACCGCTGTTGAACTACGGTGGAATCGCAATGGCAAAATGGCACAAAATCCACAATGGATCCACCGTGGTTCCATCGTGGCTCCACAGTAAGTCCACTACTGCCGTGGTTCCATCGTGGATCCACCGTGGTTGCTAAACTGCGAGGGAGACAGAGACTAGAGGTGTTTTCGACAACGCTGCGGACAAAAAACTACTTACGGCTCTGGTCAAGCGATGAGGAAAGCCCCGCAAATTTTTTTAAGAAATTTTTTTTCAGCAATTTAACGTTTTTGAAGATGTTTGAAAAAATTATTAATATATTCTAAAATGTTCAAGGAACAAAGTCAAATTTTTTTGAATAATTTTAGTAAATATTGAAGATTTAATAAACAAAATATAATTGAGCGCGGCGTCACGCTCATAGGGTGACCAGTCTAGGGTTAAAAAAGCATTGGTTAACAAATTTTTTAATAAATATATAGTATATAAATTATCCTGCACAGAAAAAAAAATAGGTGCTGTAATAGATCCTGTGGGAGCAACATGATATGCGAACGCAATTCAATTCTTTGAATATTTAAAAATTTTCACTTCTGGCTAGAAGAAAATATTTACATTTCACTCCAAATTTTTATAACTTAAAACAATTGAACTTGTTTACATCGCCTTTCTAGATACATGAATTATTACTATATTTCACTTTTTAGTTTACTTTGAAAATAAGTTTGTACTGTGTATGCGTATAGCGTCTAAAAATTCTAATCGCCTTTTTTGATGGTGCTGTCAATATGCATAAATACGTTACACATTGTTAATGAAATATTATTAGTATATTCCTACATAGAGCGAATAGCTTACAACTATAATAAATTTTCTCTTCTTCAACTGAACTTAAGTACGCATGTCGTAGGAAATATGAACAAATTTTCCTGAAAAATATCCATACCGTGGTTAAGTTTTTTCAGGGTAGATTCATAAGACTTATTTCTCTCTATCTTTTTTTGTGGATTATTCATTACAAGTAATTCCTATTAGACCGAAGTAAAAATAATGTTGAGTATTTTCCCCTAGTATTTGACTGATGTATACATATACAATTATTCGGTACAAGTAATTTATAAAGGTTAAATTTAGGGTTCATTTAAGTCAGTTTTAAATTTGAAACACAGGAGTTTACTGGCACATTCTACTACTTTGTTTTAATTTTTGGACTTTGCGATTGTAAGACCTTTAATAAAATTATATATTATAAAATTTAAAGAACATATTTTGTATAACGTGTGATTTTTCGTTACATTAATTTTCTAAACAATTTGATTAATTTTTGTATCTATTCTTTCGCTATTAAAATACATACAAATAGAAACGAACAGAACTCAACTCATAATTCGTAGAGGGCTTTGTTACATATGTGTTCAATATTCTTCGTGTGGGTGGATCCGTACATAAGTGAGAGATCGAGTGAGTCGTGCCATCCGGTAAAAAAAAAGACAAGCTGAGTACTACTGGTCTTGGAAGCACTTGAGTGACGGAGAAAGAAGTTGTGCTGGTTGTGTGGCTCTTAAAAAGGGCCGTGACACACAACACAAGTAAAGTTACTAAAGAGGGAGTATTATATGGAAGTTATAGTAGTGGAGTGTTGTTTTCTCGACGATGTGTTGTATATCAATACAACTACATGTAAGCATGCTTGCATTTATTTATTTATTTATTTATATACATATATATATATATATATATATATATATATATATATATATATATATATATATATGAGTGGAAAAATAGAGAAAATTAAGGGTAGGCCGTACTAAATGGATTTTCAGAAATTTTATTTTTCTAATTACGTCATATAAATTTTGAAATCAAATAAAATGAAGTTTCCAAAAATTACATGACTAGTTATTGTAGAAGCTTTATAATGGTTCATTTAAAAATTTTTTCAAAAAGTAATTAGAAAAATAAAATTTCAAAAAATAAATTTATTACGGTCTAGTCTTAATGCAGAGTAAAAGAGAAAACATGAAATGTATCTTTAAATATGTCTTTCAATTCTAATTCATCTGGATGAATATAGATAGAAAAAGGAAGGACTGACTCAGACGGTTGGAGTGAGATCACGATAGGGATCAAGTATAAGAGAAAGAGAGAAGAAAAAAGGGAATGTTCTGATCCAAGTGAAGTGAGCACGACAGTCGCGCGGCACGCGGCGCACTGTACGCACGGGTTTCGCGTTGCGTTTCAAATTATATTTATATATTGTATGTTATATCTTCTTTATTATATTCTTCCTTATACATTTATACGTCTTTACATTTTACATCTGTATCTATATTCATATAAATATCTTCGTATCTTCCAATGTTAATAAATCATCATTATCACAAACACCTATCAAACTCTTGAAACGACATCTATTAGACTTTTAAGACTCTCCAGCATCCCTGCACACGTTCTTGACAGCTGTTATCACAGTATCTTCAGCTGACTAGTGGTCTACACATGGATTCACATCAATGGTTTGTTTTCAAAGTATATTACTTATACTTTGTGTTTCTCAAGAAATGACTAATAGTGATTTTTTTATCTTTTTTTTTTTTTATTTTGTAATCAAAGGTTTGATAATTATTTTAGTTCAAATGTCACGGAAAAGTAATTATTAACATTTATAGTTGTGTTAAATTTGTTGAATGAGAGTGATGAAAAAAATGAGGAATCGGAGATAAAAAAGTAGAGAGTGAAATGCAATTTCAAAAGAGACAGAGCTAATGCACGAGCAAAGTACAAAAGTGAAAAGTTTAAAGTTTTCTTCGATTTAAATTGGAGTATGTATTTGTGCAAAGTGTGAATTGTGCACATGTGCACTTGTACTTATGTATATCCATAAAATGCTATAATTTTATAAACGAATTTCAGTGACAGTCGGGTTTTAAAGTACTTTAATTTATGGTTATTTAATTATTGAATAATCTAATTGATTTATAAACATCATTTGCTAATCAGATCTTAAAGTTTTATTAATAAATATAATTTTCAGTATTAATTGGCTAAATTGTTGATAAAAACTTAACATGATATTTTAGTTATTAGTAATAGCCTTGAAAGTTACTGTAAATTATGAAATATTAATACAAAGGTATCGTAGTATACTGGTGAATAAAAAGAGTTTATGCTTATTAGTATATTTTATACATTGCATTACTTAGTGAGCATTACTCCTGTAACTTAAATGTTTACGTCAGAGTATTCGCTGCAGCTGCAAGCATGAACTAGCTTCTGTATTGGGACTTTCTTGTTGATGCACAGAGAATTTTCTTATTTACTATTGTTTTTTGGTTGATCGTGCAAACCGATTTATTATTTACTTTAACGACGAACGAAATGTATATATATATATATATATATGTGCGCGCGCCGGTTGTGTGTTAACATATTATAACTTATGAACGATCACGATTTGGTTGATGGCGTTTGAAAGGGTTTTAATAAACTTAGATTTTCTGAAAATTTGAATCAATTCACTTCAGTGGATTTAGAGAAATTATTTAAAATAAAGTTTTTGATAGAATACTTTTTTTGAAAAATTCTCAAATGACTGTCCCGATCGATATCAAGATTTGAACAGCTGTATTCCCGAAAAAATTGTGTTAAATGCTGCAGTTAAGATTGAAATTGAACGATTCGTATGAATAATGTCGAGAACAAATAAGTTTTTACTAAATAATTATTTAAATAATTTTCGAATTAATAGTTTGGTCAATTTTTGAGATTCAATTAAATTTTTAATGCTTAAAAAACTGCATTGAATACCGTAAGCCACTAATATATACTTAATAACGTTAATTCTACAATAGTAAATATTAAGGTTCATTGTTGATAGCCCTAGCGGTTTTATAAATGCCGAAAAAATGTCGCAATTATACAGTATTAATGTGGTATTTTTTCAGCATTTTTTCGGTTGTTTTGGTCAGTTTTTTTATCGAAAAATTACGGAACATTTACCGTAAAAATGCGATACATTTACGCTGAAAATGCGGCATATTTACGGTAATAAGGCGGTAAGATGATTGTATTAAAACCATATTTAAAAAATGGTGTCAAATTAAATAACGCTCGGACTGGGATTCGAACCCAGAACCTCCTGGGGACATGTCGGCTACTCTACCATTTGAGCTACCCGGTCTATACCATATTGTTTTTTTGCTTATTCTATATACATTAAGCCACACCGTCCATCTTACGATAAGCATATTTAAAATTCAATAATATAATTATATATGTGAAACAATATAACTTTTCGATTTTAGAAAATTTGCAATTTTCTAAGTGAGAAATTAAAAATTGAAATTAAAATTAGAATATATTTACTTAACATATGTATTATTTTATATTAATTATCGCTAAATACCTAATTAAAAAATAATATTCTACATATTTTTTATTCAAAAACAGTATTTGTTTTTTGCAAAGTAGCGATGGAGAATAAAAAGCAAAATTTGAAATTTTTCATTTTATTCATTTCTAACATAGAAGTGAACTAAAAATAAAACTAAATCTTTAATAATTGTCCATTATGTCAGAAAATATTCGGCAAAATTACTGTATTATTACGGTAATTATTTGGAATTTTTGGGTAAAATTTGGGCATTAATGCGGTAATTGTATAGTATATTTTTGGTAACTGTACAGCATAAGTGCAGTATATATACTGGATAACTACTGTATAAAAACTGGCCAAAACAACTATAGTTTAACCGCATTATTACCGAATTATAACGGTAAATATACGGCATGAGCATAAATGCCGAAAAATTACGGTATTTTTACGGCATTATCAAAACCGCGAGGGAGGTTATCAGTGGAAAAGGATACATATTCTTGAGCAAGTTTAAATAAATCTAAACATCTTCGATTAAACTCTTCGGTGCTCTTATCCTCATTCATTGACCGCTTAATTGCTCCAGGCATTCGGAGATGCGAATAAATAAACCATTTAGGGAAAGAGCGTACAAAACGAGTTCTAGAGGCCTTGACAGACGGCCTTTACAAGAAACAAGTAACGTGTCATCAGTAACGCATTCCCATTTATTTATGTAGTTAACATGGTCATATTTTTAATATTTTTTATCTTACACAAGAATTTGATCCTATTTTGATTTCCGATCAAATCCACAGATTCGGTAGAATCTGGCGCCAAGGTCCGTTCAAAAATCCCGTTGTAAACGGAGCGCCAGACTACCGACTGTGTTTACTGTAAGCAGAACGGTATTTCGAGGTTGCAAAATTTTATTTAATTATATGGTTCTCCTTTTTCCAAAATGATATATTATAAAAGTAATTTATACTTTATTTTACTGATATTAATTAATTATAATCAATTATAACACTTAATTCACTTAAAATTATTAAATTTTATCAGCACAAACTATAGTAAGCCCAGAAATTTTGATCCTGACTTTTTTTCGATGGGGCATGGTGACCGCCACAGACTAGATAAAATGAATATGTGTAGTAATCCTTCCTATAAACACGCAACTACAGTAAAAAAAGTGATTCATAGCTTGCATCTATGGCCACCAGGGTGCACTGGAATTATTTCTACATAAACTGTAGCTTCAACGAGATAGCTCACTAAAATTAGCACCCCAGAGTTTTTTTTTTTAATATATATATATATATACCGTAAGCAGAATAGTTTTTTGAGGTTACAAATTTTTTTTCAAATTTATTTTGATTTTTTTTTTATATGATATTTTATAATAGTACAACTTTGGAACGTACTTGGTGTGCGTCATTGTGTACTTCAATTTTTTTTAAAAGTCCTAGTAGATAGATTTTAGGAATTTCATAAAAAGTGAAATTTTTCGTAACCACGCACACTAAATACGTTCCAAAATTGTTTCTTTTAATTTTTAAATTTACAACAAAATTTTTTTTAATTTCCGAAAATCATATACAACCATATCGGTTACTTGGATTTTTTAATTTTTTATTTTATATCTTTTTGTAAAGAAATAAAAATTTTTTTTCTTTATAATCTTATGAACGTGGACTTGGCGTGATTTTTTTACAGTGAAACTGTTTTTGTTCGGATTTACATAACTATTTACATTTGCTTATTCTATATAGTGTAAGAGTAGAAATTACATAAACCGATTATTGATTCTTAATATCAAATTCGTTTCTGATTAAATACGTGATTTTAACTGGTTTCAAAATAATTGGGAATTTATTTAATGATTAGGGGACGGACGGGCAAGACGGAGAGGGCGGGTAAAATGAATAATCGTTTTAAATCGCTGGTCGGTCGATAGAAACATTTTAGACAGCAATCTATCAATCTATTATGTAACTACACTTACCGTTATCGATAAAGCATTGGTTTTGCATACTTGTGGGAATTTTTTTTATAAATATTGAAATTTAGGAAAAAAAAAAAAATTTTAAATCGTAAGTATACAGTACTTAGTTTAATGTTGTTAAGGACGATGCAGATTTGATTTTTTTTCTTCATATTCAGGACGCGGTTGATATTTTTGCGACGATTGTTTTGATTGAAATGTATTTTCCAATCAGTATTCGTTTTACGCGACCTGAGTATTCATTTGCCCGCCCTGGTAGGGCAAAACGGATAATGTTGACTTTTTTTTAATTTCGAAGAAGAATTTCTTTGTTATTATTTTTATTTTACTTTAATTATAAACTTCAATTACCCAAAAAATTATTAGCCAAAGTTAAGAATGGATATGATTGTAATATATATTTGTTATTTCATTTTCAAATTAACATATCCGTTTTGCCCGTCCTTCCCCTAGTGTTTTGATAATCTCGCTTTAATTTAAACTCCGTAACAACAAAGAGTTAAGAACTGAGGTAGCTCTAACTATTTTATATGATTTTTTTTTACTCAGGCAAGTGTAAGCAAAAATTAAAGAGTAAACTTATAAAAAATAAAGAATAAAAAATTTATATTAAAGCTCTACAAAATAAATACGTCAATTAATAATTAGTTTAATGAAGATAAAATTTAGCGGTTTATTGTTTGATTATGATTAGATAGGACAAAACATGAACAAAACAATTGATTTGGTTCAAAAACAAAACTTTCGAATTAAGAAAGTCATTTTAAAGATTTTTATTACTATTTTCTTGAATTAAGACGAAAAATTCTTCAATCAAGTAAAATTTCCTTAAACCACGAAAAATATCTTATTTCAAAAACTTTTTTGATTGATTCAACATAATAAAAATCGTCAAAAAGATTTGTATGGGTTATAAATTTTTCTTTTTAATCAAGTGTATGTTTTTAATCGGTATTTTGAAATACGAAGTGCTTTTTTTGAAAATTTTTAACTCATTCATGGGTATAGAACACTTCCAAACTTAACCATCACCCGCCTTCATATTAATCAATAGTTTCACTGTGTTTTGGAAAATAGAATCAGGGTTTAGCTTAAAGTTACTTTTGTCGAGAAATAATCAATTTTGCTGTATTTTAAACTGTAATTAACTGTTGTTCAGCATTGAATTGCATTACTTGAAATTATAAATACTACGCATTTCAATTAAAATTTTATTTTCAGTTACAAGTTTTTCTTTTTGTAGAACATTTAAATTTGTTTTCTTAAATTAATTTAATGGCACTAGTATATTATACAAATAAACTATGCATTGACACTAAATACACTGTAAAAAATCGGGAGTAAATTTCACTCTGCATTCACTTCCATCTCTCGGAGTACCAGAGTAAAGTAATTCAACACTCTGCGTTCAGAGTGAATCCGGAGTTTTTTTTCAGCGGAGTGATTTCGGAGTGATTCCGGAGTGAATCTAGATTTTAATCCGGAAATCATTCGAGTACGAAGTTCTTATACTAAAATCAATTATTTATTTAACTGAAGCAAGTTTTATTTGCCAAATTATTTTTTTCGTTAGTATAAAATAAATGCATGTATATATTAGGGTACCCAAAAAAAAATTCTTTGAAAGTTTGGGCCCTTAATATTAATATTAAGTCCTCGATCAAGGCGTGTAAAGATTTCCCATTAAAAAAACATAGAAACTCTGATTTTTTATCTGTAAATTTCTGCAGCTCAGTGGCATTTTCTAGCATCGCTTCGAACATGGACGGGTTTTTTTCAGAATTAAATGCTTTGCAAACGTGTCCATTGCGGCCAAGCCGTAACTCGAACCGGCGAGGTAATACAGGCTTCTAAACTTGATTTTTTTCCATAAAATTCGCGTTATCTCATGAATGACAAGAGCTTCAGAAAAAATGTAAACAACAAATTTGTAGAAAATTCAATTTCCTACAAAAAAGATCCTAAGCACCAAGTCGCTAAAATCAATATTTTCAGAGATATTTAATGATAAATTTTTTGTAATTTCAAATTTTTATCAAAAATTATAAAAAATATCATATATATATATTAGGGTGTGCCAAAATGTAACTCCCGTGGAGAACCTTTTAAAATTGGAATTTTGAGTTCCGCTTTTAACAGGGGCTGCGTTTGGGCATTTCCTGAGATATTTTGGTGTGAGACGATGTATTTGATTTTCATAGAATTTTTTAACAGAAGCTTAGTTTGGGCATTTCCGGCGAAAATTCAAAATTTGGCCGGTAGTGCCCATTTAAATCTCCTGTTAAAAATCCTATAAATAATTAAATGAATCCTCTCACCCTGAAATATCGCAGGAAATGCCGAAACACAGCTGCTGTTAAAAGTGGAACTCAAAATTCCAATTTTAAAAGGTTCTCCACGGAAGTTACATTTTGGCACACCCTAATATATATATATATATATATATATATATATATATATATATATATATATATATATATATATATATATATATATATTAAAGGAGTAGAGGGAAAAATTCTTCTCAGGGTCGCTGCGATCAGTGACCATATGCAAACTAAAACAAAAAAAAATTTAAATAAGAATAGATATTTATATAAATATTTTATTAAGTATTCTTTGTTCGCAGAATACGTAGGAAGCAGACACGTTTCTTGGAAGTACGAGACCCTGCGGAACGAAATAAGTCTTCGAAAAGGATCAAGATGCTTTTTAGAGAACCGGAACAATCAATCAGAGTAGCAAGCATTAAACTAAAAAATTAAATTTTAAATTCGAAAAATGGTCATTACTTCAGTCGGACGAAATAAAAAGGATTGAAAAAAAGGTAGTAAAAAAATCAAGAGAAATAATACGCAGAGTTTAAGTTGATTTTAATGATCACCATTAAAGTATGCTGAGAAGCAATTCGTTTAGTAGGAAACTTTGCTTAAGTCATAAGTCTGCATGAGTGAGTCCATCCTGCAATTTAAGATTTTAAAATATGAAAAAAAATCACTCCTGGATATTCGTCTAGATCAGTTATTAGAATTAGTATAGAAAATTTTTTCTACTTTTTTGTACATTAGTTTAGATATAATATTCAGTTAGTTTTTGTTTGTTCATAATGGTGACTTTCGACGTCTGTGATATATAAATTAAATTTAATTGGAGACATCTCGATGTACTGCAATTGAAGGGACACTCGATTAAAAGTGTGACTAATCTGCAAAGAAGAAAAAAAAGACAAAGACGTTGAAAGGATAATATATAAAGAAAGATGTAAAATAAGACAAGTAATGAGCAAGAAATTTAAAACAAAGACGTCTAAACGAATGATTATAACAAAAATGCAAGAGAGAAGCGTTCTCGAGATTCTTTGGTGCACTTCCGGTCAATTGAGGTGGATATTCGAATGACTCGCGTTATATCAATTTATTATATCTTCTCTCTCACATCCTTAACATTATGCTGATCATTCAACAGCCAGGACAAAGGTAGTTGGTGCGGATGAGTGCCCGGAGGCTTTACCGTTCGCCGATTTAAATAGTGAGTTTTTTTTCTTTTTAAATATATATTTTTCGTCTTATTATTATTATTATTATTATTATTATTATTATTATTATTATTATTATTATTATTCCTGCTTATGTTTCCTTAGTTTTTAAATATATTGATTTATGCTGCTAAATTTTTATTATACAGAGAACTGTAGTGTAAAGTTTGTTATCACAGAAAAAAAAGGGTCAAGCACTGGTGATATACTATATACGTTTTTTGTAATAATTATTCTGGTTCTTCTCTTGGATGCTATTGATAATTAGTCGGAGGGAAGGAAGTCGAATATGTATATGTATATGTATATACAGTAGAGCTCCGATAAATTCGAACCACATAAATCCGACTTAAAGAGAGAGAGAAAGCTATTTTACTCGTTTGTAGCATAGACTCTGTAAATTCTTGGTCTGAGAACCCTCGGTCCCACACTTTTGAATTTATAGGAGTTCTACGGTATATATTTTAAAATTATATATCTATTAAAATTTTGTATTCGATTTAAAAATTTTTTTAATGAGGTACGTGAACTCGTTATTAAAAATAACGTCAATACAACATATATTGGGGAGGAAGAAGGGGGGGAGTACTTAAGGAAGTAATAAGTTTTTTGGGATTAAAATACGCTGAATCTTATTTTTTTTAGTTATTTGTAAAGTAAATAACAAAAATTTTCAACTACCACACACACACACACACACACACGTGCGCGCGCGCGCGGTGACATTCTCGTCGAAATATTCAAAACTACTTCCCAGGACCATAATATATGGAGATCTGAGAAGAACTTGATTTTTGAAAACTGGAGGGAAACCAATAATTTTCTAATGTTTGTAAAAAAATTTTAGAAAAAAAAATATTTTTTAGTTTTTTTTAAATTAAAAAAATATATTTTTGAAAACTGTTAGAACTTTTAGGAAAAAAAAATTTTTTTACGAAATTTTTGGGACACCCCATTTTGCCCCCTCTACTCCGTCTTACTCCCACTTCCCCTATATAATAATATAAATTATAAATGAGTATTTTATTCGAGAAATAAAAAAGGAATAACTCATTATTTTTAATGACTTTCATTAAATATTTAGTATCAGAATGTGGAAGCAATAAGTCGTATGAAGTTTATTGTCATATTTAATATATAGCGATAATCTATAAATAATTTATGTATATCTTATCGTATAAAAAACTAATTAGTAACTATTGATAAATTCATTTGTTGAGTTAATAACTCAATAAGTCTGAAAATAGAATTTATTTGATTTTAAATATTGGTGTAAACTTAGATCAATAAAATTAAATATTTACCTATCATATTGTTGATGACACATTAAATTTTCAGATCGGCGGATGGACAGCCTCGCCTTGGGAAAGCCTATAACGTTAAAAATATAAAACGAGACAGGAAGACAGTCACCACAATATTCCTTTTAATTGGCTCAAAGATACGCGAGAGGAAGAAAAAAGTTCAAAAGAACCGTCTAAAGTCATACATAGTCTTTACATTAAGGCAAATTATAACGTCACGTTCTTGCGATGTAGCTAGTGGATGCATATATATCTGTATGCTAGAGGATATATACATCAATTTTTAAGCACATATGCATTGAAACTTGTTCATGTTGAAATGACGTTTTTCCTCATCATCTAGTGATGGATTTTCTAATTCTAAATAGGTTAAACTTTTTTCTTTAAAAGAAAATGATATATAGATACAGAGACAGTGTCAATAAAGTCTTTGTTCTAATAAAACACCTACAATAAATAAAATCTACATCTTTTTTAAAATAAATGATGTATTGTTGTAACGAGTTTTTTGAACATCTTAAAATTGATTAATGATTTACTGCTAATACTAATAGCCATCTTCAGTACCTTTAACGGATTATTCGATACCAACGTGACTTCATAAATGATTTTTATTAATAAACAAATAATATTTTTAAAGGTGATAAAAATACAAATTTTCTAATAAAAGGTGATACTGTCAATTTTATTGACACAGACTGGGTGTGTAACAACTGTGTATGTATTATCATTATTGCTTCAAGCTTATGTGTGAAAAAGTGTCGAGTGAAGTTTTATTAAATATTATTTATATATATATATAAATACAAGTAATCTTATTGATCTAGAAAATAGTGTGTTGAGTTATTTCATTCACATTATACTCAATTAGTGAGCAAGTTTTAATCGAGAAGCAACACTGAAGATGATGCTCTATATTACGCTTTTTTCTCTTGTAACCAACGTCTTGGCTGCTAAGTTACATACTCCCATGTACGCTGACGATAAAGTGGTAAGTTTTTTTTATGTTTTTTTTAATATTAAATGACTTATGACATTTGGTACGTAGGGAAAGTACTGATCAAAATAATCATCAAAGTTGTTTTTAATGAAAAGTTTATTGATTATGTGCTCAAATTAATTTCAAGAAAAACTATCATTAAATGAAAAAAGTACCACTCAACTTCATTCAATACAAAAAAGTAGATTTCAATGTTACAAAAGATAAAAAAAAAACAATATTTTTAACTATATAAAAACCACTCAAAACTATTACTGTTATAACATAGGACCTAAAGACTAAATTACCCATACTAATACAAAGGATAAAAAATTTTTTTTTCTTATAAAACCACAGTAGTTTCTTGTAGAGAATTTATTGAAGTTTCAGAAATCACACTTTAATTTTTTGTGCGATAATTGGTTGCTGAGATATTAAGAGTCGGCTATTTCTATGAAACTAGCAAGAAATATTGAAGAAAAAAAAATAAAAGTCAATTACAGCGTGATCCATAGAAAGAAAAACTCTTATTTTCTATTAAGAAGTTATTTGATAATAAAATCACGAAAATAAATCACGTACATTACTTATTTTAGGTAGATTTCTTTAGAGATATATCTATTATAGGCGGTCTTACATGGTAATTTTAGGAAATTTTTGTCTCAGTTGGTTTTATTTTGTCAAATTATATCGGAAAATAACATTGCTCTCAAACACACGTTTTTTCAATTAATTTCAAAAAATTAAATATATTTTCAAATTTTACAGGATATGTTTTACAATTTCCAGAATATTTTAGACAGATGAGAATCATCCTTAATTGATTTAAATGGACTAAGTACAATTTTGAGTTTTCCAGATGATTCTAGAAATTTTTAAAAACACACACATTCACTCAAGTTTAATCATATAATAAATACAATGTATAAGGAAAACATATAATAGTCTTACAATATATTTTTGACACCCACGGCCACCCGTTTCCACCCACTGTAACCAAACCACCATAGTGCATTAATAAAATTAACCGATCAGTTTGCGAGTAGTGGGCGATTAAATGTTGCTTGAATTTTCAAAAAGTTTGAGCTATATAAATTTTATCGAAATAATTTTTTAACCATGAAAGATAGCTTAAATTTAATCGATCTATCTTGAAGTTCTCGAGGTTATCTTTGATTTAAGCTATTATTTGTCTCTTTTTAGAGACAATAATAAATTTCTGGCCTTAACCTTTAAATAATGTTCATATATTAATTATTTTTTTTTTATGTTGGTTTAAAAAATCTACCTATTCATGCCGATTGTGGCCGAATGGTGCTTTAGTAAATTTCAAATGGCCACAATTTGTGAAATAACTAAGCAATTATGCTCGTTTTTTAACCTATTCAAAAGTTAATGAAGGTTCGATGATAAATATCGACACGATCCTTATTTCAAAAATAATTATAAAGTTTTTCTCTCCGACTAAGTGAACGGTCATTTCGTCAGCTGCAATGTCCATTTTTCAAGAAGTAATACATTTTTTTCGTTAAAAAGTTATCTTTTAAAAATGTATATTTTTTTACAATTCAAAAGATTTTCAATGTCCATTATTTTGGAACTCATCTAAGGTGATCTTTAAGATTGGTGTACCAAGTTTCACTAAGACTCGTTAAGAATTGTAAGCGCAATTGTAGTACCAAATTTCTAATCCAATGCCTTCTTTTGAGTTTTACTTTACTACTTTTAAAATTATAACAAAATTTTTAATAAATTCTGAAATACGGTTTATGTAATGCAGTAAGATATCTTGTTGTGAAATTTACCTAATTATAAAAGCAAGTTGAAAATAAATTTATAAGATGAATGTCATTGAACTTCATTCTTCAAGCAAATATAAATAAGAATAGAGAAAACTGATAAAACTTCGCTTTAAAGTGGGTAAACGAAAAATTCAATGTTCAAATTGAAATAAAACTCTTGCAGAGATGAAGAAGTATTTAATAGTATTGTAAGGAGTTAAATGAATTCACGATAAAAAGGTTTGAAGAAATCATTTGAAAGCTTAACTAAAAAAATCAATTCACCTCGGTTTTTATCTCAATTTGTTTTTATCTAGATAAACTGTTGAACTTACCTGAGATTTATCCTTTTCATATTGATCTTTTTTTTTCCTTTATTGGTAATATTTTCTTGACCAATGAATTCATGTTTTTACCTCCGTTTGTAGACTCTCCAAGACATTGAATATCCTCGAAAGCGGACAAGTAGGAATAGGATACAATACAAAATAAAAAAATACATCCTAAAACAGAAAAAAATTAAAGAGTTCTGCCTTTGATCTAGAGCAATCCCACTCGTCTTTACACTAGAACGATGTATAGCGTTGACTTTACTTTTATCTAAAAAATGTTATTATTATCTTTTACAGCAATTTTTATTCAGAAATTTTCCTAAATCAATAAATATAGTTACAAAAAACTTCTTTACTCGGCATTTATAAATTAAATATATTCTTTTCATTATTTCTGTTCATTAATACGATTGTTACATTTATTTGTTAAAAGGTTATCGTTCATTTTCATTGACAAAGACTAATATGCTGTTAAAGATTACACATCTTGAGGTCACGCAACAAAAACCCTCGGTCTGTTGACCTTACTTATCTCTACAGTCATCGATTTAATTAAATTATGAATCATCTTAGACCATTTCCTAATATACTATAGGTATAATACTGTTAGTTTATTCTTTTCCTTTATAAGTTTAGCTATAAAAATTATTTATAAATTTAAGTAAAAAAGGAGGTTGGAAAATCGAAATTTATGTATGTAACCGTTTTTCATTGAAAACTTTTGATGTGAAATATCTATAGCCGCACGTAAAACCGATTTCTGGCGTGGCGACGCGTGCCGTGGCGACGCGTCGCCACGCTATATGATGGTATATATATACAGTCTATATGCAGTAGTGTGTACGGTGTGGCGACGCGTCGCCATGCGCAATCGACTGTGCGATTCTCTCTCACTCGATCTGGCGTTAAGCGATCTTTCTCGCTACACTGAGCTCGGATACCTACAGTGTATACAGTGTTGTTTACTACAGTACACATAACCTGTGTTTTACTTGAAAACAAATTATTTTTCTGATAATAAAATGTCTGACCGTGATAATTTAGAGAGTGAAAGTGATCACCCTCCTGCAAAGAAAGCAAAATCACACTATGACACACTATCAAGTCATCAGTAAGTTAATTATATTTTTATAATTAAAGTATGCATTTATTTGTGTATTAGCAGTGTTATTCTGCGTGAAGTAGACGATCGTATGGCCAGAAGAAACAATGCCTTGTTTTTAGGCATTGGTGAATCTCAAATATCTACTCCTAATGAGCGTCAAGCAGATGACCTTTCTAGAGTTCAGAGTATTTGTGATACTCTTGCAAATAACGTCTCATTTTCCTCCTGCTCAAGACTGGGTAAATATTCATCCAACTCACTCCACCCTGGACCAATAAAGGTTACCTTTGCTAACCATGTTTCTGTTGATCAGATCATAACTGGACTAATAAAAGCAAAGAGAGCGAAGAACTCTCTGTTATCTGTGAAGAATCTGTCGATTATTCACGACTGTATCTAGGTGCGACAGGCGTGAGGGGTTCAGGAGGTCGGGTGGTGGTGTACTGATCGCATGTAGGAGTACGCTAAATGTTATACCTTTAAATTTTGAGGATATACAACTCCTCCCCAGGTTGAGACTGTGGGTGTTTTCTTTTTTTTTCATTAATCTTGGTATAAAAAAATATACAATAAACATCTATATTCCACCTGACCTGCATGCACATATCTACTCTGACCTCCCTGAGCTGCTCTCGTCTCACTCAGCTTTGAATGCTGGAGCATTGGTGTTGCTGGGCGACTTCAATTAGCCACACTATGTGGACTCTCTTATTAATCTGTTTGATTACTCATCGCGTTGCAGTGCCAATGCCCTTGCATCTATTATAACTAACTCTAGACTAATTAACTAATGCATAATATCATACTATAATCACCTACTTATTCATACAAATTATGTTGAATTATATTTTTATACTGTACTTTACTTTACTTTTATATAGTACAACGTATGTCAGCGTTAAACACCTTATACTTATATTTTATAATTTGTTAATGTTTTCCTTATCTTTTCTTTTGTTTTTTACATGCAACATGTATCAAATACTGTTAAACATACATCTCTGTATCTTTTTGTAACCTTGTAACTGGCAATACAGGCTGTTAGGTTTTGTTAAATAAAGAAATAAATAAATAAATTAAGCACGCGTATATTTGGTGTGTTTTGAGCGCCAGTAAATGTAAAATCTACTCTCTTGGTAGATTAAAATTCACATAAATTTCATTGCATATAATGTTTTTAAATTAATTATTAATTTTAATTTGATTCTTATTGAAATTAATGCATTAAAACAATTGCTTAGAGAATAAATTTATTAAGACTGACAGAATTGTATTTCAAAATCAGCTGATGGCGTGCAGCGCACGAATGTTTTTCTTATTTGCTATTAATATGAACATTAAAAAATTAATTAATTTTTCTAATCATAGTGGAATTTATAGTGAAACATTCATTATTGATATTTATAATTTACGGTCTTTAGTAATATATTGAAATAACTAGCTAAGATTCTTGAGTTTACTAATATATTGAAGTCAATTTAAATTTTTCTGTATATTTTAATAACATATTTTTTATAAATATTTCATAACCCAACAATCATCACAGGGGTCACAAAATATTATTAATCAAACTGAACATCACCAAGATCAGTTAAACACAAGACATACTATTAATGTTATGTAAGATTTTATTAATCTAATAGTACCAGAATATACTAATTTTTATTTAAGCTCTCAAGGAGGTACATATGACGAGGTGGTCTATGAGTATAGTAAAAGTCATTCTATTTCATTACTTTACGTAGCTTTAACACGAGTAACAAGTCTTGAAGGGTTGTTTATATGTAACAGTCAGGATAATTTAAGATTTTATCATGGAAGAAGAGTAGATCCATCAGTTTCAATTTTACAGCAAGAATTTAAAAGATTATCTCTAAACAAACTTACTACATTGCAAGGACTGATCACTGAATTTATAAACTCCAAAAATAAATTAACCATTTATACTTTAAACTGCCAAAGTCTCAGAAAACATACTACTGATTTACAAGATTCTATTTGTCAAAGGAGTAACTTTTTATTGCTAACTGAAACATGGCTTCCTGCAGATGAATCAGTTGACTTACCTAATTTTCATTGTATAGCTAAATTTAAGAGACAAAATGTTAGAGCCGCTGGAGTTGCCATTTATAAAAACAACAATACTTCACATATTACTACATTCAACATTGATTCAGTAATTCAAAATGCTACAGAAGTTCATGTCTCCCAAACATCTATTGGCGATATATGTGCTTCACACGTTAAACTAGAAGATTGAAGTGAATTGATGATGATTGTTGTGTACATTTCTCCTAATAAAAAAATAAATGATATCATTTCATTTTTACACGAGAGATTATTTCCGTACAGTCACAGAGGTTCAATAACTTTCAAAACCAATGAAGACAAACTACCATTGATTTTAGCAGGGGATTTCAATGTAAATTTTGCAAAAGACGAATCAACGCCATTAATTACGTTTCTCCAAGAAGAATTTCAGTTGAAAATTAATAACAATCCAAGAGAACCTACCACCAGATACGGAACAACAATAGATACTGTATTTATTAGATATCTTGATAATGTTATGTCCAATACTTTTGCAACATACTTCAGTTACCATCGACCAATTGTCACAGTAATACCGTCCTCAGAGGCAACATCGAATATAACTATTACCGAAGTCACTGATTAAACGAATTAAGTAGTCACGATTTGAAATAAATTCGTAAATTTTTGTATTTAATAAAAATAAATGGTTATTCAATAAATAGTCATCGTTATCTGGAAAAAAAATCGTAATATTTTATTTTATCATTATGACATATTTAGTTCCTATCACAATCTGTTCTTTTCTGCATATTACTTTTACAAAATAATGTCGATGTTTCACATCTGCCAGGCGTCCCGTGACGGCTCACATTTTTTTTACATTATTTCAAATTTAATATAATCTTCTCTCAAAGGTTAATTGAAGAAATCGATTGTTAGATCAATTTCTTTTCGTATAAATAATAAAGAATTGAAACATGCCCGAGAAAAAATTTTTCTATATAATCATATATGATTATATATAGAATCACATATATAATTATATACAATTATATATAATCATATATAATTATACATGATTATGTATGGATTTGTATATGAGCTTATATGTAATCATATATAATTATATATGACTATATATGGAGCAATATACAGCCATGCAAGATTATACATAATCCCATATCTAATTATATATAAGTATGAATAATTATGTATGCTTATATATAATTAACATATATAAAAATTTTTTCTCGGATATAATCATACTTGGCTGTTATAACCCCATGTATAATCATATATAAGTCTATATATGATCAGATCTGATTATATATGAATGAGTCTACATAGTATATACAGTCGGCGACAAGTATTTCTCCCGTACACAGTAACAAACGTGCACAAAATATCTCTATATAAATAGCTCCATGTCAGATATTTCTATGTAATATATTTCTAGGGAATATTTATATATGAAAAATTTGTCTATTTAAAAATAGATCCATGCAAGAATAACTCTATGTAAATTAATTCTAACCGCAAATAAATCTATGAAAAAATATTTTAATGTTAAAATAAATCCATGCTTCCACATCTCTATGTAAAAATAAGTCAGTGTAAAATTACTATAGTACTATAGCAATTTGTAAAATTTCATACCGTATTGTTAGGAGGAATATTTGCACAGGAGTGTGGCGCTGGCGCTTCCGTGTTAGTAAATTTGATTAAAAAAATTTTTTTTTTTTTTTTTACTTTTTTGAATTCTTTCAATTTGATGATTTTGAAAAAACTTAAATGTGTTTTTTTTTTATAACAACAATTATTAATCATTAATCATTAATGATTAATTATTAAAAACAATCCATTTGCAAAACTGACTCAAATTCCCTGGAATGATCTAGAAATGCTGTTAAAAAGTACACCAAAAATAATAGTTATAATAATGAAAGTTGTTAATTTCACAGTTTATATTTTAATATTAAGGAATTAATTTTATTAATGTATCTTCATCATGAATCGAAATTTTCTTATTGTATTTCTGACAGTATTCAACAATTCCATTTATTTATTAATCTCTCTCTATCACTCTCTAGCAAAACCAATAAAAAGTTCACTAATGGGATCCTTGCCACTAATGAAGAGAGGGAGAGAGAGAGAAAGACAGTTTACAAAGATTTATTTCTTGAAAATGTCCGAAGTTAAAAATTGATGGACATTTTGATTTATTTTTTAATATTCTGAGACAAAGAGAAAAAAAAATTAGGAAAACGGTTGACCCTAAAGGCCATCCCTGCAACTTCCCGCTAATTCCGTTAATACCTGGCCGCTTTTTTGAGCTCTTCGAGCTCAAAAGTACAATCTGTGTGTTGTTTTAAGCTCTCCGAGCTCAAAAAGATACCTATTCTATGCTTTTGAGCTCTTTGAGCTCAAAAGTCTGATAGAAGTTTCATAGAACACTATTTTTTGAATGTTCATACCGCAATAACTTTTGAATGAATGAACCGATTTTTACGCGGTTGGCGGCATTCTACGTAGTTTTTTAAGCCTTATAAATAATTTCTAAGTTTCAATTGGTCAAACTAGAAATTTCGGAGTAACTCTGAAAAAACACTTTTTTCGGTTTTCTTTCGTTCACGATATCTCTCGAACGAATCGACCGATTTTGACCGGATTGGCGGCGATCGACGTGGTTTTTCAAGGTTGAGAGCTGATTAGTTTTTGGAATCGATCGGTTGAGCCGTTTAAAAGTTATCCCAAAAAAACCACTTCAGAAAAAATTTTTTTTCCTACTTTTTTTTAGATTTCTCCAAATTTCTCAAAATCTATCGGTCTGAATCGGTTATTAACAGGAAATCTAAGTTTGGCAAAGCCCTTTCAAATGGCACCTACCGCGATGAAATCGGTTCAACCGTTCAAAAGTTATAAGAGGTTTACATACTTACACACACACACACACACACACACACACACACACACACACACACACACACACACACACACACACACACACACACACACACACACACATACATACATACAGACATAGTGACACCCTCGCGGGAATAGTCAGGAAAGCTTCCTAGGACCTCAAAACGTCGAGATCTGATGAAAACTCGATTTTCGAAAAACGGGGTAAAACCAATAACTTCCCGATTTTTGAAAGTTTTCAATTTTCTTAGCGGGAAGTTAAAAAAGTTTAAAAAAATCACGTGATTCAGTGCACTGTGGCAACGTTGCGCAGAACAGAACGCGCGAATTTTGAATTTTAATCATTCCTGTGTATATTTATGGGTTATGTTTTTCAACTCAACACTGCACAGCGAGGTAAATATAAATTGCTGTTAAGCGCGGTGTTGCCAGGTCAGAGTTTTGTGAAAAAATACTTGAGTCAAAAGTTGACTATTTATTGTTTTTGTTGATTGAATTATTTAATTATTTTATTTAATTATAATGTAAGGTAACGGTTAAATTATGATAATTAATTTTTGTATTCGAATTTTTAATTTTAATAAAAAAAAAATTTAGATTCTTTTATAACTTACGGAGTATTGTCCGTGCAATCTTAAGCCGTGAGTGAAAAATTGAGATTGGCACATGCGCTATAGAACTTTCTTCTCAGGAAATGATGCAAAACTTGAATTTGATAAATGATCATTTTCTTTTTTGTAAAAATTGAACGACCGCTATGAAGCTTGCATTTTAAGATTTGCCAAACTTTTTTTTTATTATTATAGATTTCATGTATAACAGTGATAATTGCTGTTTACATTTAAGGACTGTACTTTATATCATTCAATCCTGCCTTTTACTTTTATTTCTTGCCATTTTTTGTAGCTATGGCCGATTTTTAATTAATCTGTACTTGCATTTGCCTGTATTGAGAATGCACTAGTTACTGCTTTTTCAATATAGTGACTTGATTAGGGAAACCACAGAAAACCCGGTCGTAATTACTGTCGGCGCGCCATCTAGCGGCCTCCCAGTCCAAGTATACCTGAGGTACTAGTGAAAAAAATCCAGTTTATGCTAGAGTCTGGATTCAGTACTTTATTCGATCTAGGCGTCGGTTTTATGCCTTAGACTGCTCGGCTATACTGATCGGTAAATATAATAAGTTGATATAATTTTTGTTAAATTAATTACAATAAAATAATATTCATTAAGTTGTCATTGTATAAGCAATGAAAAAAAAAAAAAATAGCTGTTTTATGCTTTTGAGCTCTTCGAGCTCAAACGTCTTATCAAAGTTCGATGAAACACAATTTTTATAATTTTCAAACTGTTATAATTTTCGAATGAATCAACCGATTTTCACGTGGTTGGCGACAATCGATGTACTTTTTTGAGCTCTATAAAAAAAGTAGCTGTTTTAAGCTTTTGAGCTCTTCGAGCTCAAAAGTCTTATCAAAATTTGATAAAACACGATTTATTCAATTTTCAAACTGCTATAACTTTTGAATGAATGAACCGATTTTCACGCGGTTGGCGGCAATCGACGCAGTTTTTGGAGCTCCATGAAAAATTTTCAACTTTAAATCGATCGAGCCATGAATTTTGAAGTTATTACAAAAAAACACTTTTTTCGATTTTTTTCGACAACGATATCTCACGAACGCATCAACCGATTCTAACGTTTTTGGTGACGATCGATGGGGGTTTTCAAGGTTAAGAGCTGATTAGATTTTGAGACCGATCGGTTCAGCCAATTCGGAGATATTTAAAAAAAATAAAAAAAAAACAACTTTTTTTTCACTTTTTTTGGATTTTCTCGAAATCTACCGGTTCGAATCGATTCAAATTGTCAGGAAATCTAAGTTTAGTGAAGCCCTTTCGAATGCCACCAACCGCGATGAAATCGGTCAAGTCGTTCAAAAGTTACAAGAGGTTTACATACACACACACACACACACACACACACACACACATCCACACACACACACACACACACACACACACACACACACACACACACACATACACACACACATACATACAGACGTACGGACATCATCGTAAAAATAGTCAGGGAAGCTTCCTGTGACCTTCAAACGTCGAGATTTGATGAAAACTCGATTTTTGTAAAACGGGGTGAAAACAATAACTTCCCGATTTTTGAAAATCTGACATTTTTAGCGGGAAGTTAAAAATGACAATAAAGTTAGCCGACATTTAAAAATTTTTAGAATTTTTTTTATTGAAAAAATCGTTAGAAAAAAAATTTTTTTTTTAAGTTCATTTGTAAAAAATTTGAAAAACTGTAAGTGCAATTAAAAAAAAAATTTTTTAGGTCTAATTTAATAAATTAAACAGTCAAAAAATAAAAAATGTCGGTTAACTTTGTTGTTATAAAAAAAAAAAAAAACACATTTAAGTTTTTTCAAAATCATCAAATTGAAAGAATTCAAAAAAGTAAAAAAAAAAAAAAAAAAATTTTTTTTAATCAAATTTACTAACACGGAAGCGCCAGCACCACACTCCTGCTCAAATATTCCTCCTAACAATACGGTGTGAAGTTTTACAAATTGCAGATACTATAGTAATTTTACACTGACTTATTTTTACATAGAGATGTGGAAGCATGGATTTATTTTAACATTGAAATATTTTTTCATAGATTTATTTGCAGATAGAATTAATTTACATAGAGTTATTCTTGCATGGATATATTTTTAAATAGACAAATTTTTCATATACAAATATTCCCTAGAAATATATTACATAGAAATATATGACATGGAGCTATTTACATAGAAATATTTTGTGCACGTTTGTTACTGTGTACGGGAGAAATACATGTCGCCGACTGTATAATTAGATCTGATCAGACTTGCATAGTCACATGTGATCAAAATTTTTTCTTTGAAACAAATTTTTTTTTGGTAATCACAAAAAGTGCAAAATGGTGTTTATAATTACGTTTAAATAATTCTGAAATACAAATTTTGTTACATTTCTTATGAGATGTTTTGGTTTGCTCTGCTACTACCTAATAGTGAAATCATTATTTATTTTATTATTTAAATAAATGTTATATTATAATGAGATTCGGTAAAATAAATAAATTAGAATTATGACTATCCAAATACATCATAAAATCAATTTTTATATTATATTTATGATAAACTCATATGATACATTGAGTAGATCATAGAATCATTATTGTCTGACAGCAGCACAGCAGACAGAAACTTCAAGACGTACGGAGATTACCAAAGTTAAGCAGCATTGAGCAGGGTTAGTAGTTGGATGGGTGACCGCTGGTGTTATAGCCGTAAAATTAAATATAAACATTTTTTTTCGTGTAAATAACTTAACATTAAATATTTATTTATACCGGATCTGGGTGTTGAAAAGAAATTATAAACACTTATTCGTGGTTTTCTCGTTTATTATATAAAATATCACAGTTTAAAATTAGTGAACACTTGACTCTTAATAACTATCATAAATTTGACTTCTTAATTTATTTGAACTATTTAATTAAGTAATACGAGAATTATTATTAAATTAAGTATTTGAAATTACTGTAATTATAATCATAAAGACGAGTTATCAATATGTTGGCACCATACACAAATATCAATTTAAGGTTTTAATAAGAGCGTTGAGTTAATCAATTTTACCAAGATTTGAATACGAGCTCAGATTTAATTAATTGCATGAATTTGTTGATCTATTATTTTATCACAATAAAAATTATTAATGACGCGACAATAGTTAGTACGAGCGATGATACGAGTGAAGAGCACGGAGGAGAGTCAGAACGCGAACTGAAATCAGCAGTCACAAGAGAGGCTTGAATAAAAGCAAGAGATTATAAGATTATTTGCATAGTATGTAAAGCATGATCCCGAGATACCGGCATAACAACAATCGAGAGGTTACGTTTTTAATTATTATTATTAACCAACATTTATTATTAACCAATTATTATAAAAGACAAGAAGTTGGTACCTGAATTTCCGATGATGGAAAATTATCCTGGATAAGTTGTTGAGTTGTATTGCACAATGATGCACTGAATTAATTTATGTATACTGAGCACGTGTAGCTGGTCACCGCGTGTAGAGTAATTATGCCGGTTGGTGGGTAACCGTCTATTTGCCTTGGGGAGTTGACTATCAGGGTGCGCGTCAATCGCAGCACCACTGATGCAGTAGAGTGCGGATTTACCAAGTGTTCTGGCACGAACATTTGGTATTTACGCAACATTTCGCATTTTAATTATTTATAGAGAATTGCGTAGGACTATATTAAATACTCTATCCATAAAATTAACCCAATAATTAATTAGATGTAAAAAATATATAATATATTGTTATATATAAAATTATATATAGTTATATATAATTATATATAGTTACCCGATGAAAAAAGTTTTTGTCTAATTATATATGATTATATATGAGCACATATATGTATAATCATATATAATTATACGGGGTGTCCTAGAAGTCGCGCACCCCATTGTAGGGATCGAAAGAGAAAAATATTCTGAGACGAAAAGTCCTTAGCCATTTTTGAATCAGACGCATGGATAATTAATAATTAATTAATGAAAGTGACCAATCAGGAGCGCGCGACAGAAGAATTGAAAGTGAGTGGAAAGGCAGAAAGAGACGCGAGAGTAAGACGAGAGATCTGCTGCCTGCGTCTCGCGCAGTAGACCGAGAGTGGGAACAGAACAAACGTGGACGGCGGACGTACGTGATGCTAGGTGAATGTGTGAGATCGTGCGCTAGTGTGGGCTAGCGTCAGTGCAACGGTAACAATGCACGTATGAATGTGAGTGAGGATATTTTTATGTTTTTTATTACAGGTACAAGATTTGACCAAATTCGACAGGAAAAAAAGGAGATTTTACTGAACTCAATCGGCACGACTGAATTTTGATTTTTAATTGAAATAATTGAAGAAATTTTTAATGAAGAATCAGTAGCGGGGCTCAGAAAAAGGCAGAGGGCAAAAGTTACTGGACTTTTTTATTCATTAGGAAAATTAAAGTAATTGTTGATTAAACAATCATTAACAAGGCACTGGGCGGCTGTGTCTGAATTTTTTTTTTATTTGAAGTAATTAAAGTAATCGTTAATTGAAAAATAGGTAGCGAGGTTCAGTTAGAGGCCTTGGGCAGCCATGACAAAATTTTGATTTTTAATTAGAATAATTAAAGTAACTTTTAAATAAAAAATAAGTAGCGAGGGTCAGTAAGAGGCACTGGGCAGCTATGAATGAATTTTTATTTTTTTTTCGAATAATAACAGTAATTTTTAATTTAATATTAAGTAGCGAGGGTCAGTGTGAGTCCCTGAGCGGCTATGGATGAATTTTTATTAGTATTTCGAATGATTAAAATAATTTTTGATTAAAAAATAAGTAGCAAGGGTGTGTAAGAGACACTGGGCGGCTTGGGATAAATTTTTATTTCGATCTAGAATAATTGAAGTAATTTATAAATAAAAAATAAGTAGCAAGGGTGAGTAAGAGGTACTGGGTGGCTATGAATAAATTTTTATTTTTATTCGGAAAAATAAGAATAATTTTCAATTGAAAAATAAGTAGCGAGGGTCAGTTAAAAGCATTAGGAGGCTATGAATGAATTTTTATTTTTATTTCGAATATTTAAAGTAATTTTTGATTGAAAATCGAGTAACTAGGTCGAGTAAGAGGCACTTGGCGGTTATGAATGAATTTTTATTTTTATTGGGAATAGTTGGAATAATTTTTAATTGAAAAATAAGTAGCGAGATTCAGTTAGAGGCACCAGGCGACTATGAATGAATTGTTATTATTATTATTTCGAATTATTCAAATAATTTTTAATTGAAAAACAAGTAGCGAGGGTAAGTACTAGCCCCTGGGTGGCTATGAATGAATTTTTATTTTTATTTGGAATAATTAAAGTAATTTTTAAATGAAAAACAAGTAGTGAGGGTCAGTGAGAGGCAATGAGCAACTATGAATTAATTTTAGTTTTTATTCGGAATAGTAAAAGTAATTTTTAATTAAAAAACAATTAGCGAGGGTCAGTTAGAGACACAGAGCGACTATGGATGAATTTTGATTTTTATTTCGAATAATCAGCGAATTTTCAATTGAAAAATAAGTACCGAGGGTCAGTTAGAGGCCCCGAGCGGCTATGGATAAATTTTTATTTTCATTTCACATAATTAAAGTAATTTTTAATTGAAACATAAGTAGCGAGGGTCAGTTAGAGGCCCAGAGCAGCTATGCATGAATTTTTATTATTATTTCGAATGATTAGAGCAATTTTTATTCAGAAAATAAGTAGCGAGGGTGTGTAAGAGACACTGAGCGAGTAGAAATGAATTTTTATTTCTAGTTGGAATAATAAAAGTAATTTTTAAATGAAAAACAAGTAGTGGGGGTCAGTGAGAGGCAATGAGCAGCTATGAATTAATTTTTATTTTTATTCGGAGTAATAAGAGTAATTTTTGATTGAAAAATAAGTAGCGAGGGTCAGTTAGAGGCCCTGGGCGGCTATGAATGAATTTTCATTATTATTCCGAATGATTACAGTAATTTTTATTCAGAAAATAAGTAGGGAGGTTGTGTAAGAGACACTGGGTTGCTGGGAAGGAATTTTCATTTCAATTAACAATACTTAAAATAATTCTTGATTGAAGAACCAGTAGGAACGATAATTAAGAGGCACTGGGCAGCTATGAATAAATTTTTATTTTTATTTAGAATGATTAAAGTAATTTTCATGTGAAAAATTAGTGGTCAGTGTCATGTTGAGGCTCTGGGTGGTGGTTTTGTGGCTCTGGGTGGTTTTGTCGAATTTGGTCAAATCTTGTGCCTGTAATAAAAAACATAAAAATATCCTCACTCACATTCATACGTGCATTGTTACCGTTGCACTGACGCTAGCCCACACTAGCGCACGATCTCACACATTCACCTAGCATCACGTACGTCCGCCGTCCACGTTTGTTCCGTCCCCACTCTCGGTCTACTGCGCGAGACGCAGGCAGCAGATCTTTCGTCTTACTCTCGCGTCTCTTTCTGCCTTTCCATTCACTTTTCATTCTTCTGTCGCGCGCTCCCGATTGGTCACTTTCATTAATTAATTATTAATTATCCATGCGTCTGATTCAAAAATGGCTAAGGACTTTTCGTCTCAGAATATTTTTCTCTTTCGATCCCTACAATGGGGTGCGCGACTTCTGGGACACCCTGTATATAATCATATATGAAATTATATATAATTATACATGGAATCATGTATAATTATATGAGTCTATAAAGCGGCAGGATGGCCGAGCGGGTTAAGTCATTATATCGTTAATTCGTTCGTACATCATGCCGTGAGGCGAGGGTTCGAGCACCGACGGTTATTCGAATAGTTCCAAACCAACCGTTGGATGTCACTCCGGTAGCCGACTTGTACTGGCATGGGTTTTCTCTGTGGTTTTCCCATCGCCACTATTCTAACAGCCATTCGAAAGAGGTGAGGAATAGGGTAAATACAGTACAGGAAGCACAAGTCGGTCCACAGCCGCAAGAGATACGCAGAGATTATAAAAAATTGAAAGAGCAAGTTGCGATATCTATGTGCGAAATTTGAAAGGCAGAAACTTTGAACGCAGTGAAAAATTTGAAAGAAATTCGAACGTAGTGAAATAGAGAGAGGCAGTACAATTGTGATGAAAAAATTGTAAAAGGCAGTTCTTACTGCTGTACAATGTAACAAATCTATCTATCTATATATAAGTCTATATATAATTAGATATAATCATACCTGGCTGTTAAAACCCCATATAGAATCATATATAAGTCTATATATGATTAGATATGATTGTATATAAGTCTATATATAATTAGATATGATCATATCCGCTGTTATAACTCCATATATAATCATATATAAGTCTATGTATGAGCAGATCTGAATATATATTAGTCTATATATAATTAGATATGATCACATCTGGCTGTTATAACTACATATATACTCATATATAAGTCTATATAAGTCTATATGATCAGACCTAATTATATATGAGTCTATACAAAATTAGATATGATTATACCTGGCTGTTGTAACTCCATATATAATCATGTATAAATCTATATATGGTCAGATCTGATTATATATGAATCTATATATAATTAGATATAATCATACCTGGCTGTTATAACCCCATATAGAATCATATATAAGTCTATATATAATCAGATCTGATAATATACAGGTCTATATATAATTAGATATGATCAAACTTGCATATTTAGATGTTATCAAAATTTTTTCTTTGAAAAGAAAAAAAAATTTTTTTGGTAATCTCAAAAAGTGCAAAATGATGTTTACCATTACGTTTAAATAATTCTGAAATTTGGTAGATTTCCTATGGGATGTTTTGATCTGCTCTGCTGCTACCTGACAGTAAAATCATTATTTACTTTATAATTTAAATAATTGTGATGTAACAATGAAATTCGGTAAAACAAATAAATTAAGACGATCAAAATATATTATAAAATTAATTTTTATAATATATTTATGACAAACTGATTTGACACGTTATGTACTGCATAGAATCATTGTCAAATAAGATAGCAGCACAGCAGACGAGAACTCCAAGGCGCACGGATATCACCAAAGTTAAACAGCATTGAGCGAGGTTAGTAGTTGGATGGGTGACTTGCTGGTGTTATATCCGTAAAATTATGTATAATTTTTTTTTTGTATTTTAATTGGTTATAGAGAGTTGCGTACGACCATATTTATTTTTTTTAAATTTTTATTTATACCAGGATACAAAACATATACACATACATATTACATCATAGATATATAAATGCATGTCCCTACAGAGGTGTTTGCAGACACCTGTGCGTAGACCCGGTAAAGGCTTCTTCACTATAAATAATACATTTTCCTATCATTCATAATTTTATATATAGAAACAATTTTTTTTTTCCTTTACTTTTATACTATGTATAATTATGAAGATATTTGATTTACTTTGGAACTTTTATAATTAGATTTAGACGTAAATTATTAATGTTTATTTTTATTTAACAATAACCAATATTTTAATTTTGTTCTGATCGTTTTATTTTTATGTGTAAGAGTTTTCAGATGATTTGGTAATTTATTGTAGTATTTAATGGCAACAAAATAAGAATTCTTACATGTTATCTCTTTTTTTACTCTAGGTATACTGATACTTTTGTATCTTGTGTTACTAGTTTGACTTTCGTATAATTCCTTACAACGTTTGTAATGACAATATAGTGATTCCAGTATAAAAGAGTCTTTGATTCCCAGAGTTGATCCTTGATCATCAAATATTTTAGTGATCTTGTTCTGTACTCTGACCAGTAAGTTTATGGTTGTCTTGTAACAACCGCCCCATGCACAAATGCTGTAGTTCACAATACTTTCAAAAAGAGTATGGTAAATAGTTTTCAAGGCTTTCTTGTCTAATATATTTTTTAATTTGTAGAAGATATATAGGAAATATCTAATTTTTTTCACGACATTTGTTACGTGGACATCCCACCTCATATTATGATCAAAAATCGATCCTAGATATTTACAGCTATTAACTCAATTGATTTCCTTGTTATATATTTTTAATTCAAACAATTTTGGAATGCTACTTTTATTGCACCCAAAAGTAATATAGGTTGTTTTATCTACACTTAGTGTTAAACGATTCGTGCGTAACCAATTTCCTACAGTATCTAGCATGGAGGACATCTTGTTCTGGACAGCAGACCAAGTTTCCCCAGTACATTTTATTACTGTGTCATCTGCAAATGCAGCTAAACTTTTATTTGGTAGTATTTGGAAAATATCATTAATATATAATATAAATAAAAGAGGTCCTAGTACAGTGCCTTGCGGTACACCAATTTTAACTATCGTCTTTTTACTTCTAATTTTATTTATTCTAACTTCTTGTGCTCTATTTGTTAAATAGTTTTTTATTAATTCATGCGAGATACCTCTGACACCATATTTATATACTTTATCAAGCAGTATTTTGTGATCGACCGTATCGAATGCTTTGGCTAGATCTAGGAAGGTAATTACTGTAGGATTATTTTTATCTAAGTTTGTATAGATATAATCAGTTATCGATATTAAAGCATCTTTAGTTCCTTTATTTTTTATGAAATCGTATTGCTCTTCATTAATAATATTACATTCACAAATAAAATTATGAAGTCTTTTATGTATCACCTTTTCAAAAGTTTCAGTTAGGTTTGAGATGAGTGAAATATCAAGTACTACATCCATAAAAGTAACCAAATAATTAATTAGAAGTAATAATATATAATTAAATATTGTTATATATAATTATATATATTTATATATGGTTATATATAATTATATATGATTAAATATAGTTATATATGATTATATATAGTTATATATGATTATACCGAACAAAAACAGTTGCACTGTAAAAAAAATCGCGCCAAGTCCACGTTCATAAGACTATTAAGAAAAAAAATTAGGAAAACGGTTGACCCTAAAAGCCATCCCTGCAACTTCCCGCTAATTCCGTTAATACCTGGCCGCTTTTTTGAGCTCTTCGAGCTCAAAAAGATACCTTTTCTATGCTTTTGAGCTCTTTGAGCTCAAAAGTCTGATAGAAGTTTCATGGAACACTATTTTTTCAATGTTCATACCGCAATAACTTTTGAATGAATGAACCGATTTTTACGCGGTTGGCGGCATTCTACGTAGTTTTTTAAGCCTTATAAATAATTTCTAAGTTTCAATTGGTCAAACTAGAAATTTCGGAGTAACTCTGAAAAAACACTTTTTTCGGTTTTCTTTCGTTCACGATATCTCTCGAACGAATCAACCGATTTTGACCAGCTTGGTGGCAATCGACGTGGTTTTATGATGTTAAGAGCTGATTAGTTTTTGGAATCGATCAGTAGAGCTGTTTGAAAGTTATTCCAAAAAATGTCGAAGTTATGTTGAAAAAATCCTTATTTCCAAATATTTCGTCGAGGATATCTCTCGAACTAATCAACCGATTTCCACGTTTTCGGCGGCAATCGACGCGGTTTTTTAACTTCTGAAATTATTCTATATCATCAAAAACGATCCGAGAAAAAATGACGAAGTTATGTGAAAAAAACACTTTTTTCGGTTTTTTTCGGTTTTCTTTCGTTCACGCTATCTCTCGAACGAATCAACCGATTTTGATCGGGTTGACGCCGATCGGCGTGGTTTTTCAAGCTTAAGGGCGGATTAGTTTTTGAAGTTGATCGATAGAGCCGTTTAAAGATATTCCAAAAACTACTTTCAAAAATGATTGTTTTCTTATTTTTTTTAAGATTTTTCAAGATTTCTTAAAATCTATCGGTCCGAATCGGTTCAAATTCTCAGGAAATCTAAGTTCAGCGTAGCCCTTTCGAATGGCACCAACCGCGATGAAATCGGTTCAACCGTTCAAAAGTTATAAGCGAGTCACATAGTCACACACACACACACACACACACACACACACACACACACACACACACATACATACATACAGACATAGTGACAACATCGCGGGGGTAGTCAGGGAAGCTTCCTGTGACCTTCAAACGTCGAGATCTGATGAAAACTCGATTTTTGCCAAACGGGGTAAAAACAATAACTTCCCGATTTTTGAAAATCTGAGATTTTTAGCGGGAAGTTAAAAAATTTTATTTCTTTACAAAAAGATATAAAATAAAAAATTAAAAAATCCAAGTAACCGATATGATTATATATGATTTTCGGAAATTAAAAAAAATTTTGTTGTAAATTTAAAAATTAAAAGAAACAATTTTGGAACGTATTTAGTTTGCGTGGTTACAAAATATTTCACTTTTTATGAAATTCGTAAAATCTATCTACTAGGACTTTTAAAAAAAATTAAAGTACACAATGACGCACACCAAATCCGTTCCAAAATTGTTTCTTTTAGTTTTTGAATTTACAACAAAATTTTTTTTTATTTCCGAAAATCATATATAATCATATCGGTTACTTGGATTTTTTAATTTTTTATTTTATATCTTTTTGTAAAGAAATAAAATTTTTTTTTCTTAATAGTCTTATGAACGTGGACTTGGCGCGATTTTTTTTACAGTGCAACTGTTTTTGTTCGGATTTCAGTATTTTTTGTAATTATAACAAAAATTGACAATTCTAATTTAATACATTTTTGGTGGCAATCCCCTTTAAGCTATAGTTCATGTTAAAGTTATTCTTGCGCCGCCTGGCGTGTGTAATTGTAAGCTGTCAACTATCTTTTTTTCACTGTAGTTTCCTATCTATTATAAGATTAGCATGCATCCTTATATATTATTTAGTCTCTGGCCATCCGCTTTTTACATAAAAAAAAAGTTAAAATCTAAAAATATAGGTCGCTATAGTTTGTGCTGATTATTTTTATTAATTTTAAATAGAAATTATAAAGATAATTGATAATAATCAGTTAATACGCGTCATAAAAAGCATGAACTACTATTATAAAATATCATATAAAAAAAAAATCAAAATAAATTTGAAAAAAAATTTGTAACCTCAAAAAATCATTCTGCTTACGGTATATACACACTCGGTAGTCTGGCTTGAGAACGGAACTTGGCGCCAGACTCTATCGAGTCTGTTGATACAATTAGACCTGGCCAATTTTTGGATCCAACCATATATAGATCATTATGCATGATTATATATGATTAGACAAAAACTTTTTTCATCGGGTATATATAATTATATATGATTATATTTGGCCATTTTTCATGTATAACCAATTTATATATAATTATATATAAATATTTTTTCTCGGGTGGTGATAACTATTTAGAAATATAGTAATAGATACTATTATTATATTTACACACATTACTCACCAGAATTACATTTAAATTTCAACAATATAGAATAGTATTTATGTTTGTATGAATCAAATTCTATTGACTTTCTGACAGGTGAATTAGGAGAAACAACTTATCATAATATTAAGCAATTGGGTGTCTATACAAAAAAGTATAATCTCAGTTATGTGTTCACTCATCAAATAAATAAATATATATATATACATATATATATATATATATATATATATATATATTGCTCTTAAAAAAAAAAAAAATTATTCAATAACGATTACTCATTAAATGCTTGTATTTCAAACAGGAGATGACAATGACAAACTTATAATAATACAAAAAAAAACGTCATGCAAGACAAATATATCAGGCTGATTGTCACATAAGAAATGAGATAATGCACAGACAAAAAAAATGAACGAATCTAGAAAATCATTTTGAATTTTCATAGTCCTGATTTTAGTAGAAAATTCGTTAATCGAAAAATTTTTCATGATTTAAGTAAATGCTATTTGATTTAAGAATTTTTCGTATTGATTCAAGCAAATTTTTTTGATGTAGATTTTAGCATCTGGTAGTTCTTAATGAAGCTGTAATTTTTAACTTCCCGCTAAGAAAATCGAAGATTTTCAAAAATCGGGAAGTTATTGTTTTCACCCGTTCACGGAAAAAAGAAAACTCGAAAAATTACAGTATATAATGCAACGTCCCTGTTTAAAATTTCCAATAGGATCCCATCAAAAGCGACAAAAGCCACTTAGAAACCCATAAATTTTATTGGTTTCTAAGTGGCTTTTGTCGCTTTTGATGGGATCTTATTGGAGCTTTTCAACAGGGGTGACACTTCGTGATGAAAAATGGAAAAATTACAGTTTCAAACGTATTTATTACAGATTTTATAAAAATTACATTGTAAAATGTAATATTTACATTGAAAGTCCTGAATATTAAATTAAAAAATTGAGTGTAGAAAAATGTTATTTCAAACTGTAATTTTTCTAGTTTTGATCACGACAGGACCGATTTTACATTTTATACTGTAATTATTCGAGTTTTCTTTTTTCAGTGTTTTACGAAAATCGAGTTTTCATCGAATCTCGACGTTTCGAGGTCCTAGGAAGCTTCCCTGACTATTCCCGCGATGGTGTCTGTATGTCTGTATGTCTGTATGTGTGGTTGATTTGATCGCGGTTGGTGCCATTCGAAAGGGCTTGACTGAACTTAGATTTTGAATATAATTTGAAATAGTCCGGGGGCCGGTCATAAGACCCGTATGCAATTCGAGGTCGATGGGAAGTTAAAGTTGATTCTTATGTATTTTGACCTGCTGAATACGAATCTGCTTGTCAAATTAAAAAAAAAATGGTACGTTTTGTTTAAACAATTGTTTTTTAAAAAATTTTTGAAATTTGAAATGGAACAATTTTTTTCTGGTAGAATTAATTATTTTAAAGCGAAAATAATGAATAACTTTTTTCCGTAAATTCATTAGTTTTCGAGATATGAATTTTTTTTTTAAATTATTTGAGATTGCGCGTCGGAGTGGGGATCAGCGCGACCGCGGTTCTCAAAGTCCAGCGGTTCCCGCACGCGTGTACCCGCATATATACATGTCTATATGCTTATATGTATTTTATTTATTTATTTTAATTACTGTAATAACTTTTAAACAATTTAAATTTAGTAAAAATTTAAAACATTTTTAAGTAACATTTTTTTATAAATAATAATAATAATAATAATAATAATAATAATAATAATAATAATAATAATAATAATCGTTTAGCTCTAGATGGCAGCAGAAATTGGGCTGCCCCGGGACCAGATGGCATTAATGTCTTCTGGTGGAAGAAGTTTACTTCTACCCACCTCCATTTGGCCCGTATATTTACATCCTACATTAGAGCTGACGAACCGATTCCAGACTGGCTCGTAGAAGGGCGAACCGTACTGATACCCAAAAAAGGTGACTTGTCTGACCCAAAGAATTACAGGCCTATCACCTGCCTGAATGCGGTTTATAAAATTTTTACAAAAATTTTGAATAACCGTATCTTGCAGGAGATAGGACCTATATGGCAACAGATATATGAACAGCGTGGCAACAAAAGAGGCCTGTCAGGTTGCAAAGAGAACCTGATAGTTGATCGATGTGTCATACAAGATGCGATCTACTATCAACGCAACCTGTCAATGGCCTGGATTGACTATCGCAAGGCATTTGACTCAACTCCTCATGAGTTGATTTTATACCTCCTCAAATGCCTGGGGGTCAATCCCGAAACGGTGGAATGCATTCGGCGTACAATGCAGCTCTGGCAAACGCGTTTCCATATAGGAAATGGAAACGCATTGCACGTAACCGGAGTTGTAGAGTACAAACGAGGGGTCTTCCAAGGCGATTCCTTGAGCCCTCTGCTGTTTTGCATCTCACTGCTGCCTATATCTGTTGCTCTCCGTAAAACCCATGGGTACTCTGTGGGGCCTCCAAAAATACTCGATCCTCCGAAAATACTCGAAAATACTCGATCACCCATCTGCTTTACATGGATGATCTGAAGCTATATAGTGCTAATGAAGATCATCTACAGGCAGCCCTGAACATCGTAGCAGAGTACACACGAGATGTCGGAATGTCTTTTGGGTTGGACAAGTGTGCGGTCATACATCTGGCGAGGGGTAAGTGCTCTGATACGGGTGATGATGTCGAGTTAGTAGATGGGAGCATCTTAAGACAATTAGGCGCCGGAGAGTTGTATAGATACCTAGGAATGGAAGAGCACCGCATGCATGCGGTCTCTGAAGTCCGAGCAACTCTCCGTAATGAGTATGTTAGGAGACTCCGGAAAATTTGGTTCTCTGAACTTTCCGGCAAAAATAAAGTCTCCGCCACTAACATGCTCGCTGTCCCAGTCTTACTATACTCTTTCGGTGTCCTGAAATGAACCCGAAAGGATTTACGAGATCTCGACATCAAAACCCGTAAGGTTATCAATATGAATCGGAGCATGCACCCCAATTCATCAGTCGCCAGATTATACCTCTCCCGGTCCATCGGTGGGAGAGGTCTGCAGAGTTTGGAGCGGCTGCATGATCGTTTGGTTCTGGGCTTAACATTCGAGGTTGTCAATTTCACTGCAGATGAGGATGACTTCCTTATGCAAATCGTACATAAACATGAAAATGCGCATAAGGGGTCGTTCTTGTATAAGGCAGCTATATATGCAGCAAGAACCCTTGGTCTTGGAGAGATAAACGCTCTTATGGAACTCCGAAAGGAAGAATTTAAGAGCGTCATCAGGAACGCCGAGGAAAAACAACTCCTAGGCGAACTGATGGACAAGTCCATGCACAGCGTGTACTTCAAACACGTGCGTGATCATGGCTTGTCCACCCAGCTGACCTTTTCCTTCTCAAAGTCAGCTGGCCTGATGTCCGAGACTGAAGGGTTCATATTTGCCTGCCAAGATGGTGTCATTAACACTCTAGAATACCGTAGCAAGGTGCTCCAGGTGCAGCTTCTGGACACGTCATGTAGGATGTGTAAACAACACCCGGAGACGCTCATGCACCTTTTGTCGGCATGTCCTGTGCTGGCGAGAGGTGCATATATCCAGCGTCACAACGCTGCCCTGAGAGTACTGTACTACTATCTTCGTCATTACTACGGTATTGATATGACACCAGTGCTGCCTTATCTACCAGGAGATATTCCCCAGGTTGTTGAGAATGACAGTTGCAAAATTTACTGGAACATGCCATTTGCAACAACCCGGCGGATCGATCACAACAAACCTGATATTGTGCTCTTCGACAAGGCCACTCGTGACATTTATGTCATTGAGTTCTCGGCCCCGGCTGAACACAACATCTCAGCCAAAGAAGAGCACAAAAGAAAAATATATCAGGATCTCCTATTTGAAATTGGCAAACTTTACCCAGGTTACCGTGTCAAACTAGTCGTCCTAATCGTTGGCGTCCTTGGAGGGATGAAACAGTCTTTTGTATCCTCACTTGCCAAAGTTCCAGCTTGTACGTCAAAATCTGAGTTCTTGGCTGTCAGGATGTAGAAGGCTGTAATATTAGGTTCCCTCCGTCTACTTAGGGAAATGACTTTGGCCTGCTGTGACTGCTAACCGCCTTGTTGTGCGGAGTGGTCCAGCAGTAATGGATGGAGCTCAGGCTGGGCCCTCGGAGAGTCGGACTTCGGGGACAACCCCCCTGAGCATTTAATAACATAATAATAATAATAGTAATAATTAAATTTATTACTTTTTTTCATTTCTTAATCAGTTTTTTTAATTATTTTTTTTATTCTCGAGGACAATAGTTAATTATTATTATTATTATTATTATTATTATTATTTATGAAAAAATGTTACTTAAAAATTTTTTTAATTTTTTATTAAATTTAAATTGTTTAAAAGTTATTACAGTAATTAAAATAAATAAATAAAATACATATAAGCATATAGACATGTATATATGCGGGTACACGCGTGCGGGAACTGCTGGACTTTGAGAACCGCGGTCGCGCTGATCCCCACTCCGACGCGCAATCTCAAATAATTAAAAAAAAAAATTCATATCTCGAAAACTAATGAATTTACGGAAAAAAGTTATTGATTATTTTCGCTTTAAAATAATTAATTCTACCAGAAAAAAATTGTTCCATTTCAAATTTCAAAAATTTTTTAAAAAACAATTGTTTAAACAAAACGTACCATTTTTTTTTTAATTTGACAAGCACATTCGTATTCAGCAGGTCAAAATACATAAGAATCAACTTTAACTTCTCATCGACCTCGAATTGCATACGGGTCTTATGACCGGCCCCCGGACTAAAACGATTCGGACCGGTAGATTTTGAGAAATCGCAAAGAAACTACAAAAAAAAATTTTTTCAAATGTGGTTTTTTTGGAATAACTTTTAAACGGCTGTACCGATCAATTCCAAAAACTAATCAGCTCTTAACATAAAAAAACTACGCCGATTGCCGCCAGTCCGGTCAAAATCGGTTGATTTGTTCGTGAGTTATCGTTGACGAAAGAAAACCGAAAAAAGTGTTTTTTTCGGAATTACTCCGAAATTTTTCGTTTTATCAATTTCAACTTTAAGATTCTTTATGAAGCTTAAAAAACTGCGTAAAATGCTACCAACTGCGTGAAAATCGGTTCATTCATTCAAACGTTATTGCGATTTGAAAATTCAAAAAATAGTGTTTTATCAAACTTCTATCAAACTTTTGAGCTCGGAGAGCTCAAAATAACACAAATTGTATTTATGAGCTCAAAGAGCTCAAAAACGTCATAAGTGCGTTTAGGTATAGAATTGGCGGGAAGTTGCAGGGATGGCCTTCAGGGTCAACCGTTTTCCTAATTTTTTTAAATTATAAAAATTTTATAATTTAAGAAAAAAAATGATAAGATGGCCGCAACTGAGTGAATGTGCGTAAAAGTGTGTCCCCAGTCTTTACCGCTCTATTATTTAACTAGTGAATCATTAATTAAATAAGATGTTTGTAATTGAGTATAAAAATATTTAGAACGTAGTGTGATATAAAATGGTGTTATAAATATTTTCTTTTCATACTAAATTTTCTTTTTTGTATGACTCTTGGAGATAACCCTCAATATTGAGGAGTAATATTATTATTATTATCAGTAACAAGATACTACTGGACAAATTTTTAGTGGTATGTGCTGACCCCTAGCGGCATAAATATATATTACAATGGATGAGTGTAATGCATCATTTACTGACTGTCAAGTGGATGTGTCGTGCAGGGCTTGTAATGTACCCATATTACACAAATCTGTCAACTGCCCTAAATGCCTGAGTTGTTTTCACACGGCGTGTGTCAACACTGAAGCACTAACCAAAAATGGCGGATTCACCCGATGCTGTGGCCCGGGACGCGGTAAATCAACGAATACCGGTGGAACGCATCAGTTCACGCTTGAAGATATCCAGCAGGCATTTAGAGATGAATCAACTCCACTAGCAAGACGGCTAGATAATGTAGAAATCAGACTGGATAATTTGGATACATATTTGAAAGATTTCTCCACCAGAGGAATTAGTGAGCACCGTGAAATTGTCAAGCTTAAAGAGAAGGTTAACAGTATTGTATCATCGGCTTCTGGGGCCCAGTCAGTAGCAGGGGCGTCTCATGATGTATTCAAGGAATTTGAGGATAGACTACGCAGGCGGTCGAATCTCATGGTTTATGAACTCCCGGAGGATGATTCTTCGGAATCAGAAAATGGTAATCTCCATGCGAGAATCACAGACTGTTTCTGTAAATTATTGAACAAAACAATAGCTACTCTAAAAATAAAATTTAAATGCATGCGTGTTGGTAAATTATTATTGAATAGTACATCTCCACGTCCGGTAAAAATTATTTTCAATAATTCTGAATCAGCTGATATCATCCTGCAGGCATATGTCAAATCCAAGACCCAGAAGAGACTACCAGTATCGCTCCAGCAGTTGATAATTGCTCGAGATCAAACACCGGCGCAGAGACGGGAGTACTTGGCCTTGAAAGAGGAGATGGAGCGGCGTACTTCAGCGGGGGAGAAGAACTTGAAGATAGTGACCAGGGGAACGCGTCAACTTATAGTTCAGCATGCTCGAACTTCGGTTCTGAACAAGATGAACAAAGATCAATAACTCTTTATGAAAGTATCCTGCTAACGAACTATTCGGTGTACTATCAAAATGTGCGTGGTCTCAATACGAAGCTCAATCAGGTCTTCATTGAATCTTCTGTGTTGACATATGATTTATTAGCACTTACAGAGACCTGGCTTACGCCTAACATTTATTCTAACGAACTATTAGATCCTGCACTGTACTTGGTGTATAGATCTGATAGGCGTGTCTCTCGGAAAAAATCAAGAGGTGAAGGGGTGCTAATTGCAGCTCGTCAAACGTTAAATACTAATATTTTTGATACTTCGTTATTATCCATCTTTGAAGATATAGACGTCGTTGGAGTTCGATTAGTGGAAAACTGTGATCAACTTACATTGATTGTTGTATATATTCCACCCGCAGTGATGATTAATATATTAAGTGATTTTTTAGAATTATTATCTGAGCTCTTGAGTGATGTTAGTTGTAAGGTTATTATAGCTGGTGATTTTAACATAAGTAAGTTTATCAGGCATCAGGCTCGCGCATTATATGATGCGAGATCTGCACTAGTAAATGACTTTAATGATTTACTTAAACTGGAACAATACAATTATATTACTAATAACCAAGGCAATTGTTTAGACTTGGTGTTGTCGAACACAAAATGTAATGTAGAAAGATCAGACTGGACCTTGGTGGGACTTGATGTGTATCATCCAGCTTTTTATATAGATGTTAGTATGTCCAGGAAGCTGAAAAAGAGTAATGACGAGAATATTATTTGTCATAAATATAACTTTAGAAAATATAATAAGTCTTGTCTAATAAATGCACTCTGCCAAGCTGATTGGTCTGATCTTTCTAATAATCTTGATCCTAATTATCTATGTTCTTTAATGTACAGTAAGCTTGATCAAATATTCAATGAGGTGATACCTAAAGCTCATGTACTCCAATCTGCTGCTTTTCCTAAATGGTTCACAGCGGATATAATATTTGACCTCAAGAACAAGGAATATCATCGTCAACGGGCCAAGCGTGATAAATCTGTCTATCACGAACAACGCTTTAAGGATCTTAGAAAATCACTTAAAGTGCGTATCAAGCAAGCCAGAGCTAATTATATTGCAAAAGCTGAGACCAACATAATCTCAGATCCTAACTGCTTCTGGAATTACACAAAGTCATTAGCAAATGATACAAAACCACCACGAGAAATTAAAGTTAACAATAAACTCGAATCTGACCCTCAAGTAATAGCTGATGGCTTTGCAGAATTCTTTAGCAATGTATTTGTACCGTATGACTTTACTTTGCTCAATAGCAATATACCAGACCTTTTTGGTACTCCTGGAATCCCAGATAGATTGGATATAATTAGATTTTGTAAAAAATTGCCGAACAAATGGTCTGCTGGTACTGATGATATTTCTTGTTGTATAGTGCGTGACTGTGCTGAGGCATTCAGTATTCCACTAACAATTATTATACAATCTTCAATAATACACGGAATTTTTCCGGAAAGGTGGAAGCAGGCAAAAATATGCCCCATACCTAAGACTGGTAATTTAGCAGATGTTACACTGTCTAGACCCATAGCAATACTGTGCTCGTTTTCCAAAGTACTGGAGATGTATATTTATGAACTAGTCTTCAGTGAGTTTCAGCCCATTGTTTCTCCACTCCAGCATGGTTTTATGCCCAAACGCTCAACAGTAACTAATTTAATATATTTCACTCAGCTTGCTAATGAGACTCTTGCTGCTAGAGAACAACTTGATGTATTTTGTGCAGATTTTGCTAAAGCATTTGATAAAGTAGACATAGGAATATTACTTGATAGACTGCGTGCGCTAGGACTAACTACTCACCTTATGTGCTTATTAACTTCATACCTAGTCAGCAGGAAAAATATTGTATACTATATGGGACATCGATCTAAGCCCTATATTTCTACCTCAGGAGTACCTCAAGGATCAAACCTTGGTCCTCTCTTGTTTCTTGTCTTTATCAATGATCTAGCACAACATACTTCTTGTTTCTTTGATTTATTTGCGGATGATTCAAAGCTTTATATGAGAATACGCAATGTATATGATTGCGCATTTCTACAGCGTAACATTGAATACTTGGTTCAGTGGTGTGGAGACAATAAGCTGAAACTCAATGCTGATAAATGCATCATTTTAACAATCACTCGAAATCAAAATCCTATTACTTTTAACTATAACATGTCTGGTAAAATTTTAAATAAAAGTACATCAGTCAAAATACTTGGAGTAACGTTTGACAGTAAACTTACTTTTGCTATGCACATCAACAACATTATATCAGAAGCATGGAAAACCCTAGGGTTCATTACTCGAATTTCAAAAAATTTTAATAATCTTTATGCCATTAGAATATTGTATAATACCTTTGTTAGACCGAAACTCGAGTATGCTTCATTGGTATGGTCTCCCACTCAGTCAGGACAGTCCACTAAAATTGAGAGAGTTCAAAGAAGATTTTTAAAATTTGTAATTTGGAAAAAAACTGGACATTATCCAGCTCGGGGAATCGCAAATCTAACGCTCTGTAATGAGTGCGAATATCTTACTCTTGAAGAAAGACGAGTATGTACAGAATTCTCCTTTGCAACTAAACTGTTCAATAACTTGGTAGACTGTCCTCAACTACTATCATTGTTTAAATTTAGGATACCAGTCTTAGGTATAAGAAGTCAAGTACCAATGTATATACCTATTGCTAAATCTAACTTATCTCAGGCAGCGCCGATCTATCGCATCTCTGGTGCAGTGAATCGTTTTTGTCAATTAGAAGCTTCACTCGATCCGTTTGATTGTCCTCATGGATATATAACAGCATTACTTGGCAAATTAGTAATTAAGTGGAGTTGATGATGTGCAATTGTGTATTGGTAATAAGGAGTATTGTTATTTTATAAGGAGTATTGCTATTCTGTTTTATACTTTGTTTTTTTTTTTTTTTTTTTTGTTTTTTTTTTGTTTTGTTTTTTCTTTCTTTCTTTCTTTTTGATTATTATTGTGAATGAATTGCAATAGCTAACTTATCGCTAGAGCATTCACTTAGTATTTTAGTATTTCAAAGTTTATATGTGAAATCACTATGCTAGTTATAAGTCATCTTGTCATACATCAAAAACTATCTTTGTATACTAACTACTGTACTATTAACCCTGTTAATGGCCTAGGCTGTTGGGTTTGTTTATTAAATAAATAAATAAATAAATAAATAAAACAATGGTTATTATGAAATACATTATTCAAATTCAAATGAATACCGATAATCTATTATATAAAGTTCTAAAAAGTTTCTATAAAAAAGCACACGATAACTTTTTACGAACATTAAGAGTCTGGTTCGTAGAAGAGGTTCTTATTGAATGAAACACGAGTGGACGCTTAATGAATGAATTTCTTTAGTGACGATATTTGTATGAAAAAAAAATAAAAATAAAGTATAAGTATATACTTGATCGTTATACAAGAGAAGAGCCAATCATAGTCCGTATCCCTTTAATCGTTTTACATTTCCGGCGACGTCTGCATATTAGTTGGCTTGGTCAAATCATTAAACTAAACGTTTATTTACTAAACCAATACTTCAAGCTTTCGTAAATCTACATTTACATTCTTTGCTACTCTTATCTTTATATAATTCATATATTTTTCTCACTTAATGCCTAGACCACTAGAAGTAGTCTTCATAATTTCTTCTAACGCAAGAATTTCTGAGTTTCGGTAATAAACCAACATTACCGCATAGCCAATGACTCAAAATAAATTTATATACGTTCTCATTGTATTTGTAAAATATCATTCATGCTTTTAGATAGGCTAATGTTATTTTGACACAAGAGTTGATATTTGAAAATTTTTTTGTTTAAAAACACACACACACACACACACACACACACACACAGTGACGTACTTGTAGGAATAATCACAACTATTAGGAATAATCAAATTAGTAGGAATAATTAGTAGGATTTGTTAGTAGGAATAATCAAAACTATTTCCTAGGACCTTATATTGTGGAGATTTCATAAAAACTCGAGTTTTGAAGACCGTGGTGCAACCAATAACTTCTCGATTTTTTGAAAATAATTCATTTTCATCACGAAAAGTTACAAATTAAACTAATATAAAACTTCAAATAATTGATATTAAATTAATCATTATAAATCATTTCAAATACTGAGAAATTGACAGAATATAAAATGATTAATAATGATTAAAATTTTTCAATCATGTCGAATCATTTCTAATCATAAAATATTCCGTGAATTTCTGTCACCTCTTATGATTTAAAATGATTCAGTTAGGATTAAAAATTTTTAATCATATGGAATCATTTCTAATCATAAAATAATCGTTGAATTTCTGACTTCTATAATGATTGAATATGATTAAGTTATGATTGAAAATTTTTAATCATGTCGAATCGTTTTTAATCATAAAAAAATTTTGAAATTTTTGTCTATGAAATGATTCAAAATGACTGCGTTAGGATTAAGAATTTTTAATCATGCCAAATCATTTCTTATCATGAAATTTCTGTAGCTTTAATGATTTAAAACTTTTGAATTAAAATTAAAAATTTATAATATTGTTTCGTATCACAAATAGTCCCTCGGCTGAAGAGGGAAGCCCGTATGCACTTTTAGGTCCCCGGATTCTGATTAATGATATTTACGTATTTTTTGCCGAGGATCACGAAAAACTAGGTTATTTTGCTTGCCGATGGTAAGTTTAATTGTTAATAACAATTTAATTGTTTAAAACAATATAAATCAGGAACGACTGATTTGACGGGGAAGTTTATTTTAAAAAAAAGTTTTAAAATTGAAAAACCAACAAAAAATGCCTTCATCACTTTTTTGATAAAATGATTATTTTTGGAGATATCGTAAAAAACAACAAGTAGCGGTCGAACCTCTCTGTCGCGCGAACACAACCCACGGACTCTAGCGACGGACGACAGGCAGAAAAAAATACAGAGACAAAAAAAAATTCAATTCTCGGTAACCACTGGAGGTTAAATAAGGAAACTCATAGAAATCATAGAGTAGACTCTACAGAAAATTTCCAGACCTATAATCGATCGATCAACCCCATGGACACCGATTAACAGCCCCATAAAATGCTTTTTTTAATTATTTGACAAAAATTTGACATTTAAAAATTCAATCTTTGGTGTCCACTCGAGATTAAGAAAAGAAACTCCTAGAAATTATAGAGTAAGCCTACTAAAGATTTCTAGACCCATCATCGATCGATCAACCCCATGGACACCGAGTACCAGCCCCATAAGAGGCGTTTTTTTACTTATTTGTCACAAATTTGACATTTAAAAATTTAATCCTCTGTGTCCACTGGACATTATTATTATTATTATTATTATTATTATTATTATTATTATTATTATTATTATTATTATTTATTTATTTATTTATTTAATTGGCCCCGAAGTCGAAATTCCTTGCGGCCATCCAAAATTGATACAAAAAATCTTAATATGATACATAAAGTAGTGTGTTAAGTAGTATATATAAAGTATATATATAAAGTAGTATATATAATGTAGTGTGTTAAACACTCAGTCACTCAATCACTCAATCATCACTAAATTCTGATACAATGAATACATATTATGATCTATCAGATTGTAAAAAATATTCATAACAAGCAGTTCGAAACTCTATAAATGTTGGTAAGGTCGTACAATCAGCTGGTAATTGATTCCAGATTTTAACCGCAGATATCAAGAATGATTTTTCATACTTCGCTGAATGATAAACCGGTAACTCAAGATAGTCTTGACGAATATCTCCTCGGCGTAGGCGAGGCTCAAGAATTTCTAAGTCTTGCCTAATTAGAGGCTTTTGATTAAGATACAATGCTTTATAAATAAGACACGATAAGAAAAATTTACGCCTAGAACTAAGTGTCAGCCAACGAAGCTCTCACTGTGCAAGTGCAATCACTGGTCTCGGCTGTTAAGTAATACACCCAAATCTGTAACACAAATGGAATAAAGTAGTGGTCCAAGGACACTGCCCTGCGGAACACCACTCGAAATTTCTTTCCAGTCTGATATACCAGAATTATCAATTCTAATTGCTTGCAGCCTATCTTTTAAGTATGATACAATCCAATCAATAGCAAGATCTCCAAAACCTATAGCCTTTAATTTAAATATTAAAATCTTATGCACAGCAGAGTCAAACGCTTTGCTGAAGTCGAAAAATACAGCAATAGTAATCATTGTGTTATCAATGCCTAATCTAATATCATCACATAACCTCAAAACAGCATCCTGTGTTCAGACCTTCCCGAAAGCCAGTTTGGTAATCATCAATAATTCCATTGACAGTTAAATAATTAATAATTTGATCATGGACACATCTTTCTAGCGCTTTTGACAATGTACAAGTTATTGATATTGGCCTGTAGTCTGAAAACACAGTTGGACTCCGAGTTTTCGGCAAAGGCAACACATAAGACTGTTTCCAGATCGATGGGAAGAAACCTGAAGAGAGAGATAGATTAAATAAATCAGTAATAGTTACCAGAAAATAAGGCATTACAATTTTGTATGTTTTTATGTCAAAACCATCAGGACCCATAGAGCTGGAAGTCAGTTTCATGATTGCCTTTTTTATAATATCACATTCCAGTCTATTGAATTCAAAAGTCGTCTCATACCTAGTTAACCATTTATTAATACAATTATAATCAATATTATCCGAAAATGAACCCGCCACCGTCACGAAATATGTATCCAATTCATCTATGTTAAGATCATGTTAAATATTGGAATCTGAACAATAATTTTTAATTAATCCTAAATTCCGAAAATCATTCCAACATGATTTAGCATTTTTACAATTCCGAAAACGATAATCAAAATAGTTTTTCTTTGCCTCAGAAATTCTGCCTTTAATTATTTTACGTAGATTAGCATACTCTTTAAACGCCAAGCCGGATCTTTTGAAGATCCTGTACAGCTTCGATCGGCGACGCTGAAGAGTCGATATCCAGATTGATCCATGGCGCCGGTTGATCCCGAGCATTAACCTCTCTGAGCGGTGCTAGTTCTTCTATTACACCCCCAATATGTTGATGTAAACGTTCATTCATAGTATCTACCGATGTTGCATTAGCAATGTCCGAGAGATCTAGACTTAAACAGAGCTGTTGAAGGTTGGTATCATCAATCCGTGCCCAATTTCTGCACCATATTCTTCTGTGACCAACTGACGGTATGTTATAATCATATTGCAGAGAAATTAGATCTTGATCTGCGAGGAACGGTTCTGACGACTGCTTGGTAGTCAGAACTAAGTCCCGATCGCTTACCAAACAATGATCAATCCATGAGCGACTGTAAGCAGTGTGATGAGTATTATAATTAAGTAAATGTAGGCCCAAGCATCCACAGAATTCCAATAGACAATCCGATTTCGAGTTGGCTGTATTCATATTAATATTGAAATTTCCAATGAGTATAACATGCTCATAATGCGGCATTATATGATCCAAATCGGCTTCTAGAAGGTTTAAGGTCTCAGAGATCGGCGGATTATACACAACGCCAACTAAAATTTTTTGTCTTCTAGTATGCCACATTAAGAACTTAAACTCATGGAAATCGTAGAGTGGATTCTACCAAAGATTTCTAGACCTATAATCGATCGATCAAACCCATGGACACCGAGTAACAGCCCCATAAAAAGCGTTTTTTGACTTATTTGTCACAAAAAATTAAATTCTCAGTGTCCACTCGAGATTAAGAAAAGAAACTCCTAAAAATCATGGAGAAGGCTCTACCAAAGATTCCTAGACCTATAATCGATCGATCAACCCCATGGACACCGAGTAACAGCCCCATAAATGGTGTTTTTTAACTTATTCATCACAAATTTCACATTTAAAAATTTAATCCTCGGTGTCCACAGGACATTAAGAACTTAAACTCATGGAAATCGTAGAGTTATCTCTTCAGAAGATTTCCAGGCCCATAATCGATCGATCAACCCCATGGACACCGAGTAACAGCCCCATAAAATGCGTTTTTTGACTTATTTGACAAAAATTTGACATTTGAAAATTCAATCTTTGGTGTCCACTCGAGATTAAAAAAGGATACTTATAGAAGTCATAGAGTAGACTCTACGGAAGATTTCCAGAAGAGTTCACTTTCTTGATTTCCAGTGAACACCGATTGAATTATTAACGTCAAATTTCTGACAAATAAGTTAAAAAACGCCCTTTATGGGGCTGTTACTCGGTGTTCATGAGGTTGATCGATTGATTATGGGTCTGGAAATCTTCTGTAGAGTCTACTCTATGATTTGCATGAGTGTCATTTCTTAATCTCGGGTGGACACCAAAGATTGAATTTTTAAATGTCAAATTTTTGTCAAATAAGTCAAAAAAGGCATTTTATGGGGCTTTTACACGGTGTCCATGGGGTTGATCGATCGATTGTGAGCCTGGAAATCTTCGGTAGAGTCCACTCTACGATTTCTATGAGTTTCCTTTGTTAATTTCAAGCGGACACCGAGGATTGAATTTTTAAATGTCAAATTTTTGTCAAATAATTAAAAAAAGCATTTTATGGGGCTATTACTCGGTGTTCATGGGGTTGATCGGTTGATTATGGGCCTGGAAATCTTCTGTAGGGTTCACTCTATGATTTCCATTAGTTTCCTTTCTTAATCTCGACTGGACACCGAGGATTAAATTTTTAAAGTCAAATTTTCGTCAAATAAGTCAAAAAACGCCCTTTATGGAGCTGTTACTCGGTGTCCATGGGGTTGATCGATCAATTATGGGTCTGGAAATATTCTGTAGAGTCTACTCTATGATTTCCATGAGTTTTCTTTCTTAATCTTTAGTGGTTACCGAAAATTGAATTTTCTGTATTTTTTCTTCCTGTCGTCCGTCGTTAGAGTCCGTGGATTGTGTGCGCGCGACAGAGAGGTTCGACCGCTACTTGTTGTTTTTGCGATATCTCCGAAAATATTCACTTTATCAAACAAATGATAAGGAAATTGTTTGTTCGTTTTTTAATTTTAAAACTTTTTTTTCAACTAAACTTCCCCGTCACATCAGTCGTTTCTGATTTATATTGTTTTAAACAATTAAATTGTTATTAACAATTAAACTTTTCATCGGCGAGAAAAATAACCTAGTTTTTCGTGATCCTCGGCAAAAAATATGTAAATATCATTAATCAGAATCCGGGGACCTAAAAGTGCATATCCCAGTGAACACATGACTTCAATATGACGTCATTTATAAGTCATAGGAATGTCACAATATTTTACGTAAATATGACGTAAAATTGACCTGTCTTGTGATCCAATTATGATGTAAAAATATATGATATATTTTTGACATCATACTGATGTAAGTTTATTACTTCTCCATGATGTAACGGAAATGACTTAGATATTACGCACAACTGACATAATATATAAACTACAATATTACGTAACATTAATGCCATCATTGTATGTCATAACGACGTAAGTTTAACATCATGCGTTTACATCAGTGACAAGTCACGGTCTTACGTAATACCGATACCATCTGTGAGTCATTATTTAACATCAATAATTTGTCACAATTGTACATAATACTGACGTAATTTGAAAGTCATTTTCTAAATCAGTGACAAACGATTATTTTCCATAATATTGATAAAATTTGGGGGATGTATTTTTTTAATATTATCGATTGATCAAAATTTATCAAATATAAAACTTCTTCAACAAGATGTCTGATTTACAATTAATCGCTAAATATTAATGAAAATTGGTTTAAAATTTAGTAAGAATCAGGAAGAGGTAAACAGCTGATTTAAGCTGGTACCTTGCAAATTTAAGTCCGCTCTTAATAACAAAAATTTATAATTTATAATATTAATGAATATATCTTACATATTAGCAAATAACATACAAAATATTTTTCATTTACGTTTTTAAGAAAAAAACATACAAATTAAATACATGTGGGATATAAACTTTTTATATCTTTGCTTGTATGTTTCCATACACTGCAGAAAAAAAATCTTGACTCAAAGGTAAATTTCTTTGGACTAAGAATATATTAGAGATGACTGAACATTTCGTGAATGAAGTCAAAATTTCTTGACACTAAAACACTTCTTGCTCCAATATAACTTCGGCCTCCGTCAAAATTTTCTTGATGCAAGAAATACTTTTTTTTCGTTGCATATGTTTCTCACTTATATTTTTTCCATGAATTTAGGTACTTTTATCCATTGTAAAAATATTTTCGACTTCATTCAGTATAAATGATTTGGTGTGAAACTGATAACAAAATACCGAGTTCAATTTATGTGGCATGAACTCTAAATTTTTAAACCGTCAAGCGAGTAAACATATAATTTCTTATGATTTCGCGTCAAGAAATTAAATGTCATTCATTTAAATATTGCACTATTACTTGAAAAATAATTTTCTGACATTAGTGCTGCTACTTATGAAACATTGTATTTGAAATAATTCAAACAGTTCCATGATTGTTTTTGACGAGACTAATAGTATTTTACACAGTAAAAAATTTTGCGTCATTGCGTCAAAAACTTTAGTGTTAAAAATTTTTGTGTTAAATATTTAACTTTTTTAAGTGTAAATTTAACATTTATTGTGTTAAATCAACATAAAAAAATGTTAAATATTTAACATAAAAATTTTTAACACAAAAATTTTTGACACAATGACGCAAAATTTTTGTACTGTGTACATCAAGTTTCATAATGTTGTTAGTATGTTAAATTAAAGAAATTCAAATTTCGAAAAAATTGAAATTAAAAATAAAAAGAAATATAGAAAAAATTGTATACTTAAAAGAGTTGAAATTAAAAAATGTAAATTTTGTAAAGGGGATTTTTGGAGAAGAAAAATCCAATTGAAAAATACTAAATTTTCGGAAAAATTAAATAAAAAAAAATCGAGTCTTGAAAATCAATAAATATTAAAAAATATTCAAATGACACGGATACATCGTTTACTCTGAAAAAATTTCACTCTGTGAAAGTTCTCTGTGTCCGCAGAGAGTCTAAAGTTCTCTGTGTCCGCTTTTAGACGAAAATTTTTGAAAGTGTAAGATTCAATCAATTCTTATGAAAATTTATAAATTGCCTATTCATTACCACAAGTTTCACTAGAGAGCCTTTTATAAGAGTTTTTACAAAGTTTTATAGAACTTTATAAAATTTCATGAGTTTAATGAAATTTTATAAAATTGTATAAATTATTAGACTTGAATTTTATACAATTCCAGCTCTTAAAATCCATTTAATCTCAGAAAAAATTATGAAATAAGCATTTTTCGTCATGTAAGGCTTATCACATAAGTTATTTACTTCGTGACATAAACCGTTACTTGGACAAGTGAGCAGCGTTCCAGACTTCGATACGTGAGGACCCAAGTTCGAGCCCAGCATATTTCAGGATTTTTTCATCAAGTATCAACATATAACTAGTGTTTCAAACTTTGTAATAAGTCCACAACACTATAATTAATTTCATAATTGCCATCTTTTTATTTTTGAGAAATTTTTTTTAAAATATTTTTTCTGAGGTACAATTCTTACATCACTTACATCACTTTTACGTCATAATGACATCATTATCATAATATAGACATCACAGGTATGTCATATTGACGTCATAAATGTCATTGAGACATAATACTGACGTCATGACTACGTCATATTTTTACGTCAGAATCTTACGTCAAGAAGTGTGAAATAATGAGTCATATATGACTCATTCGTGACTTGTATCTTACGTAAATCCTGACATAGCCCAATGTCATTTTGACGTCACATTGACGTAAACGTGTTTACTGGGATGGGCTTCACTCTTTAGCCGAGGGACTAAAAATACTTGATGAATTCATATTTTAACGATTAGAAATGATTAAAAATTTTTTCATCATTTTGAATCATTTTCAATCATGTTTTAATAATTAAAAATGATTAAAAATTTTGAATCATTTTGAATCATTTTCAATTATTTCTTAACGATTAAAAATGATTTGAAATGATGAAAAATTTTTTAATTATTTTAAATCATTCTGTTTAATCAGGGAATGCAAGGTATATTTATTTAAGCGTGTCTAAAAATAAATTTTTTGGTAAATAAAGTCAGCCCTGCTCAGAACTTAGTAAACCTGAACGCAGCCAATAACTGTATTTTTTTTTAATTTTTTAATATGATCCATGCAGAAAACTGTATAAAATATTGCTGCTCTGTATATTGTTTTATTAAAATGTAACTATTTTTTCGACTGATAGTTATATTAAATTCTTTACTTTTAGATTAGCCATATTATTCATTTTATATATATATATATATATATATATATATATTAGGGGTGTGCGAATAATGTTCGAATCGAATCGAATATTCGAATAGTTCGAATAATTCGAATGTTTCAAATAATTCAAACAGTCGTTTTCTGTCGATAAACTAACTAATTTTTCTGTAAAAATTAATTCGTTTTATTTTATTTGACTAAATGGAGTCTTCATAATTATTTGATAGTAAAATCTGCTTATTATTTTTGTAACAAATACTTTTTGGTGTATTCGGACCCCCTACTTTTGAGCACCTCGCCATTTTGATATTTCTCCGGGAAAATTCGATTTTCTTTTAAATGAGATCTACGACACGATGGTTCAAACATTGAAAGAGTATAAAGGTAGTAATGAAGAGCGACAACAATGAAAAAGTCGCATAAGATTTTTAATAAAAGATTTTCTAGATATGATATTTATCATATTTGTGAAATTTATAAAATATTTAAAAGATTAGTGTAGGTATTGGAATGAAGAGTCTCGATAAGTGTAACATCAAGATGAGTTTACATAATTAAAAATATCATCAGTGGACAAAATACAACGTCACTTCTCAATTATTGACATTTTTTTCAGTGTAAGCTCATCCTAAAGTTAAGCTAGTCAAGACCTTTCATTTGACTACGCACACGAATTTTTTCATATTTTTTATATATATGATATTTCTCATATTTGTGAAATATATAAAATATATAAAAAATTCGTGTAGGTATTCAAATGATAGATCTCGATAAGTGTAACTCTAGGATAAGCTTGTATCGTTAAACATATCATCAGTAGACAAAATACTAAGTCATTCTTCAATTCTTGACACTTTTTAAGACATAAGCTCATCCTGATGTTACGCTTATCGAGACTTTTTATTTGAGTACGCACACGAATTTTTTTTTTTTTATATATTTTATACTAGCTGACCCGGTGAACTTCGTATCACCTACAATATATTTTAAAACACCTTCTGAACAGCGATTATCAATCTAAACTCTAATCTACTTCGATAAAGAATAAATACTGGCTGCATGAAGCGCGGTTAGAATTTTGTCAAGTTATTAAATGAAACTCGCTTCTCATTATCGCCTGAAAATCAAGATCCTAAAAAATGAACACTGAATTTATGAAATTTTTTTTTGTCCATACATACAGAAGATAGACGTTTAACAATTTTAGATCTGTTGATTTCCTTAGCTAAACTTTCGGGTTTTTCAAAAATTTTTTTCTTTCGAAAACATCCCTGAACTATAGCGAGATTAACGCACAGCTATTCATTTTTATCAATATATATAGATAGACTTATATAGGTGACAAATGAAATACTGCTGTGAAGCAGGAAACAATTGATGTTACTTGATATTTTTGATTTCTTAATATTTATGATTTTTTTTTTCAACTTTTTATTTTTTTTTTCTAAACCATCCTCTAACTATACATGATGAGTCATCAGTGATGACGTACAAAATAAAAAAAAAATTATCAAAATCGGTCCAGTCGTTTTTGAGTTTTAGCGAGACTAACGCACAGCTATTCATTTTTATACATGGGGTATTCTATGCCAAAGCGACCACATTTGAACTCGACCCCTTTAGATTTAGCTGAAACTTTATCATTCTTTTCTACCTTTTGAAAAACATTTTTGAGAATTTTTTAAAATTTATTTGTTTATTATGTCCACCCGCAAATTTTTTTTCTCTCTTCTCATTTTTCTTAATTTAAATCACCCGCGCAGATGGAAGACTTCTCCATGCGCGAAAGCCACAATAAAATGTAAGCTACGTGACTGCTGGTTGACTAGCGGGGACTTCTGCAATCTCAGCACCGCGAGCTTTTAAAAAGGCGATCAACAGCCAAATCCACGTCTTAGTTGGTTAATTCGACTTCCGCGTTTAACTGACGGGCCCGTGCCTTGTAGAGTCCTTTGCTTTAATTTGCTCCGCACTTAAAGGAAGTTTGGACGCGGTTTCAACCGGCAGGCCACGTATTAGTTTTAAGTGTAAACCAGGTCTTTGTTAGTTAATTCGACTTCCGCGTTTAACTTGACAGGCCCGTGCCTTGTAAAAGTCCCTTATCTTAATTTGCGCTGCACTTAAGACGAGTTCAGACACGGTTCAACCGGCAGGCCACGTATTAGTTATTAATATCTACGAGTCGGGATTCTCAAAGTTCTAATTTGCCCTGCACTTAGGCGAGAACTCGGTCAGTAGATAAAATTTAGAGAGTCAAAATCTCAAAGTCTTAATTTGCCCTGCACTTAGGCGAGATTTTGACCAATAAGAAAACCTAGAGAACCGGATTCTCAAAGGTTCTAATTTGCCCTGCACTTAGGCGAGAGTTCGGTCAATAAGTAACTTAAGATCTTTTAAAGCTAAATTTGCGCACTTTACCCTACGGGGGACTGGAGGACGTTAGCTCAAATTCAAATAAAATTCATTATAATAATTTCGATTAAATAAAATTTGTGAAAGTGTAAAAGTTTTGGTGTTAATTAAAATAAATCTCAAAAAGAAGTGAAATCTGTTTTAAATAAATTCATTTCATAAAAATAAGAAGCCCTTAGAATAAGCAGCCCAAATCCATCCACATCCATTCGCTGCAAATACCAACAGAGGGTCCAATCAAGGAAAAGGCACTACGATCAGCCCCGGAATCACGGATCCGATCCTAAGAAATAATCCAGCAAGTAGTAAGTACATCTACTCTTAATTAAAATCCGTGTACAGTCTCAAACGAAGGCGTGGTAAATTCGTACATCGAAAACGTCCCACAAAAATAATTAAAACAACGGAATTAAAACCCCCGTTGCGTATTCTTTAAACTGTTAGTCCAAACCTCCACCGTTTACGCTACCGCTCAAAAAAAAAAAACGCCCTTGGACATAACATGTTCAACCCAAACAAAGGTTATGAATTTAAAAAAAAAATGGCTTTTTTGAGCTAGAAGAGCTCAAAAGCATATAAAACCTATCTCTTTGAGCTCGGAGAGCTCAAAACAACACATAAATTTTATTTTTGAGCTCAGAGAGCTCAAAAACGGCATAATTGCGATTTTAAGCCTCCAGATATGGAATTAGCGGGAAGTTGCAAGGATGGCCTTCAGGGTCAACCGTTTTCCTAATTTTTTTTTTTATTTAATTGAAAAAAAAATTGTCAAATTTTCTAAAATAAAAATTTTTTTTTTTTTCAATTAAAAAAAATATAAAAAAAAATCGGCCCTGCCCGGGATGAGCAGAAATAGTTGTCAAATTGATTGAAGTTTTTTTTTGAGAAAAAAAATTAAAAACAAAAAGTCACCAACTTTGAAAAAATAACGATTGTGCTTAAAAAAAAACCGATTATTTTTTATAGAATTGATCATATTTAATTTTTTTTGCGTTTTTTTTCCAAAAGTTCATTCAAAAACAAAAATTTATTAAAAGAAAAAGGTACCCAAAGGTCAATGCCTAAAAAATTTATGGCTATTTGAAAATAAAAAAGCCATTTTTTTGAAAAATTCATAACTTTTTTTGGGTTGGATAAAAAAATTTGAAAAAATTCTCAAAAATGTCTTTTGAAGGGTAGAAAAGAATCGTAAAGTTTCAGCTAAATCTAAAGGGGTCGGGTTCAAAAGTGGTCGATTTGGTATGGAATACCCCATTGATAGATAGATATAAACATTACAAAAATAAACACGAACAAAACAAAAGTAATGACAAACATTCTTCTTGCGTTTCTTCTTGAGATTTGTGGTTATGTCCGACAAACTGAATAGGTAAATAGTACAACTCTGCAGTATACTTGTACGTATCTTCCTATATATCGAACAATTTTGGTACTCTCTTGCAACCTTGAGGCTCAAGCGTAACAATAGCGATTCCAACACAAAATTAATAATTTTTGATTTTTTTAGCTGAACTTTCGCGTTTTTCAAAAATTTTTAACTTCCCGCTAAGAAAATCGAAAATTTTCAAAAAATCGGGAAGTTATTGTTTTCACCCCGTTTTGAAAAAATCGAGGTTACAACAGATCTCGACGTTTTGAAGCCCTAAGAAGCTTTCCTGACTATTTTTACGATGATGCCCGTACGTCTGTATGTGTGTGTGTGTGTGTGTGTGTGTGTGTGTGTGTGTGTGTGTGTGTGTGTGTGTGTGTTTGTTTGTGGGGAATCCTTTTACGGATTCTAGGCATAGCTGTTTGGCCTGGATATGTGGCGACTCGACGCAGCGTCATACTAATTCGACACTAACGCCCCTACCCACTAAACCCTAAACCCCTTTTCCTTCTTTCCTCTAATCCCTCATGGAAACCGCCGTCAGGCATTACTTCGTGAAGGGAGGATCTAGCTACTGCTCTTCCTTCTGGTGGCTAAGGTGTTAACTATCTTCCTTCTATCTTCTGCTATTTGCTCTTTTTCTTTCGGTGGAACGCAAGTCTTTAAGGACTTCTGTTGCAAACGTGTTGGTAGCGTTCCAGGCAGCTTCTGATGACAACATTGCTTCTACTAGTGAATCTGGTTGCATTCTCTGGTTCAGGATCCTCTCCAGTTCTTCACGCTGTGGATCGAAACGAGGACATACAAAGAAGACGTGCTCCGCGTCTTCAGCAGCTCCTGGGCAGGACGGGCACTCCGAAGAGTCATCGTGCTTAAAGCGGTGTAGATACTCTCGAAAACACCCATGTCCCGACAACATCTGCGTAAGATAGTAATTGACCTCACCGTGATTCCGGTTAAGCCAAATGTCGACCCGAGGTATGAGACGGTGCGTCCACCTACCCTTCTCTGCAGCATCCCATTGTAGTTGCCATCGGCCTATGCTCTTTGCCGTTCTTCAATTCTAAGTTCTTCCGGGCTCAGTGCAGTTGACCTTTTTCGTTGGTAAAGGGCCCGTCTTTCCTCTGCTAGAACTCTAAGAGGTAGGGTTCCAGCAATGACGCACACTGCTTCTTCTGATAGAGTGCGGAAGGCACTAGCTACTCGTAGGGCACTCTGTCGGTATATTGGTCCAGCTTTTCTCCATGATTCTTGGGTTTCCAGTGCATCAGCCCAAATGGATATTCCGTAAGTGAGCACTGATGTGACTACTGATGACAATAGTAGCCTCCTGCTCTGCATTGGGCCTCCGATGTTAGGCATCAGCCGTGCGAGACTAGCCCTCACTACTGACGCTTTTGGCACTGACATGTTCCACCTGCTGTTTGAAGTTGAGTCGTGCATCCAGCATCACTCCCAGATAACGGATAAATGGTTGTGATGTGATTTCTCGGTCACCGACATTAATCTTAATTGTTTCAACTTCTTTTCGGCTGGTAATAAGCACTGCTTCGGTCTTCTGCTTGGCCAGTTGTAGGTTCACTGTATCCATCCACTGGTTGATCTTCTCAAAAGTGATGTCAAACAGATGTTGAATCTCGTCGAGGTGTTTGGCGACGATCACTGCGGCAACATCATCCGCATACGCTACCAGTTTGACACATCTTGGAAGCTTCAGTCTCAGGAGCCCGTCATACATGATATTCCACAGAAGTGGACCAAGAACAGAGCCCTGTGGCACACCACCGGTTATATCATACTCTTTTGGACCATTCTTTGTATCGTATTTCAGCACTCTATCTGTAAAATAGCTAATCACTAGTCTGCGAAGATATGTTGGCACGTTCTTCTCGTCGAGAGCTTGCATGATGCAGTCCCAATTAGCGGAATTGAAAGCATTTTTGATGTCCAAGGCAGCCACCAGGCAGTACTTCTTCGTTCCACCCTTCCATCTAGTTCCTGCGATTGCCTCTTTGGCCGTATTAACAACCAGGTTGATCGCGTCCAGGGTTGATCGTCCTTTCCGGAATCCATACTGGTTGTCTGCCAAGAGTGGGTCGACTACTGCATCTATTCGCTGATGGATGATACGCTCAAATATCTTACCCGCCGTATCTAGCATGCAGAGTGGTCGGTAAGATGACGGTTCTTCTGGCGGTTTCTTTCCTTTAGGTAAAAGTACTAACCGTTGCTGTTTCCACTTACGAGGAAAAGTCCCCTCCTTGAGGCATGCGTTGTAAGCGTCTAGAAATAATGTTGGTGCTGCCTTTATGATGGTTTTCAAGGCTATATTAGGGATTCCGTCCAATCCCGGCGTGTGTGTGTGTGTGTGTGTGTGTGTGTATGTGTGTGTGTAAAAATTTGTAAAAAATGTGTAAAAAGTTATGGCTATTTGAAAATAAAAAAGCCATTTTTTTGAAAAATTCATAACTTTTTTTGGGTTGGATAAAAAAATTTGAAAAAATTCTCAAAAATGTCTTTTGAAGGGTAGAAAAGAATCGTAAAGTTTCAGCTAAATCTAAAGGGGTCGGGTTCAAAAGTGGTCGATTTGGTATGGAATACCCCATTGATAGATAGATATAAACATTACAAAAATAAACACGAACAAAACAAAAGTAATGACAAACATTCTTCTTGCGTTTTTTCTTGAGATTTGTGGTTATGTCCGACAAACTGAATAGGTAAATAGTACAACTCTGCAGTATACTTGTACGTATCTTCCTATATATCGAACAATTTTGGTACTCTCTTGCAACCTTGAGGCTCAAGCGTAACAATAGCGATTCCAACACAAAATTAATAATTTTTGATTTTTTTAGCTGAACTTTCGCGTTTTTCAAAAATTTTTAACTTCCCGCTAAGAAAATCGAAAATTTTCAAAAAATCGGGAAGTTATTGTTTTCACCCCGTTTTGAAAAAATCGAGGTTACAACAGATCTCGACGTTTTGAAGCCCTAAGAAGCTTTCCTGACTATTTTTACGATGATGCCCGTACGTCTGTATGTGTGTGTGTGTGTGTGTGTGTGTGTGTGTGTGTGTGTGTGTGTGTGTGTGTGTGTGTGTGTGTGTGTGTGTGTGTGTGTGTGTGTGTGTGTGTGTGTGTGTATAAACCTCTTATAACTTCTGAACGGCTTGACCGATTTGATCGCAGTTAATGTCATTCGAAAGGTCTTCGCCAAACTTAGATTTCCTGGAAGTCGGAACCGATTCGAACCAGTAAATTTCGAGAAATCGCAAAAAAAGTGAAAAAAAAATTTGTTTTTTTTTTCATTTTGTTTAAATATCTCCGAATTGGCTGAACCGATCGACCTCAAAAACTCATTAGCTCTTAACCTTGAAAACCTGCATCGATCACCACGAAAAGCGTCAGAATCGGTTGATGCGTTCGTGAGATATCGTTGTCGAAAAAAATTGAAAAAAGTGTTTTTTTTTTGTAATAACTCCGAAATGTTTCATCAGATCAATTTTTATGTTCTGAATTATTTATAGAGCTTAAAAAACTACATCTGTCGCTGCCAAATGCGTGAAAATCGATTAATTCATTCAAAAGTTATAGCAGTTTGAAAATTTAAAAATCGTGTTTCATCGAACTTTGATAAGATTTTTGAGCTCAAAGAATTCAAAAGCATAGGAAAGCTGTCTCCTTGAGCTCGGAGAGTTCAAAATAACATATAAATTGTATTTTTGAGCTCGAAGAGCTCAAAAACGTCATAAGTGCAATTTTAAGCGCCTAGGTATGGAATTAGCGGGAAGTTGCACGGATGGCCTTCAGGGTGAACCGTTTTCCTAATTTTTTTTTAAATCATCCCTTAACTATAGCGAACAAAACAAAAAAAAAATTTTCAATCGGTCCACCCGTTTTTGAGTTTTGGCGAGACTAACGCACAGCAATTTATTTTTATATTTTTTTATTATTCGATAATAATTGATGATAATGATTTTTTTAGCTAAATTGTTGGGTTTTCCAAAAAAATTTTTTTTCTGAATTATCTCTGAACTACAGCAAACAAAACAAAAAAAACAATTTTGAAAATCGGTCTAGCCTTTTTTGAGTTTTAGTGAGATGAACACACAGCAATTAACTTTTTTTTTTTTAATTTTTTAGCTGAACTTTCGAGTTTTTCAAAAATTTTTATTTTTCTAAACCATCTCTGAACTATAGTGAACAAAACGAAAAAAAAATTTTGAAAATCGGTCCAGCCGTTTTTGAGTTTTAGCGAGACTAACGCACAGCAATTTATTTTTATATGTATAGATATTTTACAAATATGAGATTTATTATTTGTATAAAATATATGGAAAAATTCGTGTGGGTATTCATTCAAATGCAAGGTCTCGATAAGTGTAACTCCAGGATGAGCTTAGATCATTAAAAATATCATTAGTAGACAAAATAAAACGTCATTTCTTCGTTATCGACATTTTTCAAGATATAAGCTAATCCTAATATTACGCTCATCGAGACCTTTCATTAAAGTATGCACACGATTTTTTTCATATATTTTATATACCTATATGATATATCTCATAATTGTGGAATAATAAAATATATAAAAAATTCGTGTGGGCTATATAAATATTACTTAGTGTAATATACTATAGTGTAATATAGCTATAGGCTTAATTTATTCAAGTTAAGAGAAAAATAAATGAATTTAAATAATTTTAGCTAGAAATAAAGCTATAGAATTTCCAAATGTAGTCTATATTTACACTACTTCAATGTCTGATCGATCGGGTCCGTAGATCTCATTTTTTAAAAAATCGAATTTTCCCGGAAAAATGTCAAAATGGCGAGGTGTCCCGAGGCGGGGACCCATGCAGGAAACCCCCAAAGTTGACAAAGGGGCCAGGCTTGGGCCAGTACTGGGAAACCTAGCTTCGGCGTACCTGTATTGGCCCATGCGTGAGCCAGGCTGTTTAACCCAGCCTTGGCCATGCCAATGATTATCCAACCTTGGGCCAAGACTGGCTAACCCAGCCTTGGCCATTCATTGGCGACCCAAGCGTGGGCCGAGATTGGTTAACCCAGCCCCAACCATGCCAATGATTATCCAACCTTGGGCCAAGACTGGCTAACCTAGCCTTGGCCATTCATTGGCGACCAAAACGTGGGCCAAGACTGGTTAACCCAGCCTCGACCATGCCAATGATTATCCAACCTTGTGCCAAGACTGGCTAACCTAGCCTTGGCGATTCATTGGCGACCCAAGCTTGGGCCAAGACTGGGCAACCAAGCCTTGGTCGGCCCAATTATTACCCGAGCCTGGGCCAGAACTGGGTCACTCAGTCACGGCCACAATGATTACCCAAGAGTTAGCCAAGATTGGGAAACCTACACTGAAAAAAAATTAACTTGATTCAAGAAAAAAATTTTTGAACCAAGAAAATAACTTTGAAGAGTTTAATTGTCTTCAATCAAAACGAAAAATTCTTTAATTAAATAAAATTTACTTAAATCGAGAAAAATTTCTTAGTTTAAGAATTTTTCTACTCAAATCAAGAAGATGAAATTCTTAAAAATTATTTACTTGATTTGAGTAAATTTTTTTTTCTTTGTAGCCATGGGCGCTGAATGGCAACCCAGACTTGAGCCAGAATTGGGTAACCTAGCCTTAGCCATTCAATGGGAAATTCAAATTTAATAAATCATTAAGTAATAGAATTTTATACAGTAAATATTTATTGTTTAACGAATATTTGCTAACAAATTCTAAAATTTAAAATTTATTATTTAACCAAGACAATTGCATATCGTCAAAATTGATATAGTCTTAAAAAAATTGAAATATAATAATTTACAGTTGAATTTTTAATATTGATAATTTTAAACATGAAAATTTATCATAAGATATTAAAAATATACAGAACAATGTACAAAGTTTAAAGTAATATAAGAACTTGACTCTTGCATTTTTTTTAATTATAATAAACATTTGTAAAAAATAGTTAATTTTCATCGAAACACAATATTGAATAACATAAATTATATAAATAATAAACCGCCACACTTCGTCACCATATAGATTTAGCTTATCAGAATAATGAGATGTGCATCAACTTATCGGTCGTACGGTGTAAGGGTTAGTTATCAGTCTGGCAAGCGCGCGGCTCGGGTTCGAATCTCGGTTAGAACGGATACGATTTTCACTTTATTTCTATAATTAGCAACAGTTAGGTTCGAATTTACTTTACTTACAAAATAAAATAAAAAAATAACATCCAATAACAATAATTCTTTTTTATCATTTTTTATCAAATGGCATGGGCCAGACTTGAAAATTAACTATGGCTCAGCCCTGGTAACCAGGCATGGGCCAGTCCTGGTAATCAGGCGTGGGCAAGTCTTGGTAACCAGGCTTGGCCCATCGTTATCATCCCAGACTTCAACCAAGACTGAGCCAAGCCTGGCTTACAAGCTTGGCCCAGACTTTTACATAGTTGGGCCAAGCATGGGTCAAGCTAGGCCCCGTGGTACTTTCCTCTATGGGTGTTTGAATTATTTGAACTATTCGAACAATTCGGACTATTCGAATTATTCAAACTATTAGAATTATTCGAACCATTCGAATATTCGATTCGAATTCGAGGCGAATAATTCGTAAACTCGAATATTCGCACACCCCTAATATATATATATATATGGACAGATCCATTCATTTTCGACGAAAATGCGCACGTAAGCCAGCAATTTTGATGTCGATTTTTTTCGAAAATAGGTTAGAAAAGAAAGTGAACTTATTCTATGAATCAATACTGAGATCAAGTTCGAAGATGAGCCGGTTAGTTTACGAGTTATGGATGTTTGAAAATTGTCACAGGGTTTTTATTCCCTGTGTGCGTCCCTCCCTGCGCCTAAATTTGGCAACAGATCCACACTCGGTGTGTCTCTGAATTTATTATTTTATATTTATTTATTAATTTATTCATTGAATTTATTACTATTAGTATTATTTATATTTGAAATTTCTAATATTATTGTTATTAATTTAAGAATTAATTTTATCTTTGTAACAATACTTTTTCCCAAAATTTAACTAAATTCGACCGATGGCGGAGATATCGGCTGGGTAGGGTATTTTACGCTCGCCCTTTTTAATAAATAATAAAATTAACCCGGAAACCCCTCAGGCTGGGTTAGTGCACATTTGGACGCCAGGTAATTTTTTATGAAAATTACCAAAAATAATAAAAATTCCAGGGGCCGCGCCGGACGATCAATTAACGATTTAAATTAATGAGAATGGAAAATAAATCACGAAATAATCAAAGTCGAGATTAGGATATTATTTGGAATGAAAAACAATAACTAAATAATTATAAATTAATATCTTAGATTATTTAGTTAAGATAGGAAGATGAGTCATAGGAAAAGAATCCGGGAATCAGCTTTCATACAGTAATTATTAATGGATCAGAAAATTTCAATAAAAATAAATAAATTATTTATTCAAAAACGAAGTTACTTAAAACTAAATTTATCCTTTAAATAACAAAATAAATCCTTTATGGAATTCTTGATTAACATATAAATTTTTCTCCAACTTATTTTACAATATTGCGTTCGAGAATAATAATAACCGCAATCAAAACAATAATCGTAACAGTAATTAAAATTTAAGAATATTAAATCTGAATTGCGCTTGAAAATAATACTTGTAATAATAATTAATGTTTGACAATAATAATTGTCAATGACGCAAAATAATAAACCCAATTTGACAATAATAATTATAAACATTGCTGACCGTATCGAGGACCCAACACGCGGCTTTCGGGACAGGTACAAATATTCCCTTATGATAATCCTTACTCGCTACGGGATCGACCCGATCAATCGATAGTGATTTTAATTAAACAGTAAAAGAATAATTTATTTAAGCCAGGAGACAGCGGTGTGCGGATATTAATTGATCTCAACTTGTGAGTACTCACCAGAAAAAGGAAACTCAACCCAAGGCACCAAATCCACACTCCTTACAATAGCGGAGGTCCCGCGTGTATACCTCACACCTAGCGGGCCACCGCGCGTCTGCTCAATTTTTGTCACCGTAAACCGTTCGAGGCCTCGTGTTCGACAACAAGGGCCTCTCTAGCCATTTTCCCTAATTCAATGAACTCTTTGCTCGCGATCGATATTGTAGAACCTCACCCGTGCGAGTAAAGGCTATGATTTATCACTCATAGTAAAATTAGGTACTATATGCCAATGATTTACGGCAATGCACACAAGTAATAATAATAATAATAAATTACAAATAATTCATTATAAATGTCTGAAATAAAGATAAAATTAATTCTTAAATTAATAACCATAATATTAGAAATTTCAAATATAAATAATACTAATAATATTAAATTCAATAAATAAATTCATAAATCAATATAAAATAATAAATTCAGAGACACACCGAGTGTGGATCTGTTGCCAAATTTAGGCGCAGGGAGGGACGCACACAGGGAATAAAAACCCTGTGACATCTTTATTTCAGACATTTATAATGAATTATTTATAATTTATTATTATTATTATTATTATTATTATTATTATTATTATTATTATTATTATTATTATTTGTGTGCATTGCCGTAAATCATTGTCATATAGTACCTAATTTTACTATGAGTGATAAATCATAGCCTTTACTCGCACGGGTGAGGCCCTACAATATCGATCGCGAGCAAAGAGTTCATTGAATTAGGGAAAATGGCTAGAGAGGCCCTTGTTGTCGAACACGAGGCCTCGAACGGTTTACGGTGACAAAAATTGAGCAGACGCGCGGTGGCCCGCTAGGTGTGAGGTATACACGCGGGACCTCCGCTATTGTAAGGAGTGTGGATTTGGTGCCTTGGGTTGAGTTTCCTTTTTGGTGAGTACTCACAAGTTGAGATCGATTAATATCCGCACACCGCTGTCTCCTGGCTTAGATTATTTATTCTTTTATTGTTTAACTAAATTCACTATCGATTTATCGGGTCGATCCCGTAGCGAGTAAGGGTTATTTTAAGGGAATACTTGTACCTATCCCGAAAGCCTCGTGAGGGTCCCTGAAATGGCCAGCAATTACTAATCACAGTACTACACTTACATTAATCATTATTACGTTCGTAAATAAAATTGAAAGGCTAATATCTAAAATTATCGTTTATATTGGTTTAATTGTTTGAAATCTATTATATTTCTTCCATAAAGTATTTAATTTGTTCTTTGGAAAGTAGATTTAGTTTTAAGTAATACCGTTTATAAATAAATAATTTATTGTTATTAAGATTTACCGATTAAACAATGATTTATTTTATGTAAGTTAATTCCCGGATTCTTTTCCTATGACTCATCTTCCTAGTTCAATTCGTTAATATAAAATATTATTTTATAATTAATTATTTATTATTTCTAATTGTAAATTCTGTCTTGACCTTGACTTTAGTTACTTTAAGATTTACCTTTTCATTCGCATTAGTTTAAATCGTTAATTGATCGTCCGGCGCGGCCCCTGGAATTTTTATTATTTTTGGTAATTTTTGCATAAAAATTACCTGGCGTCCAAATGTGCACTAACCCAGCCTGAGGGGTTTCCGGGTTAATTTTATTATATATTAAAAGGGCGAGCGTAAAATACCCTACCCAGCCGATATCTCCGCCATCGGTCGAATTTAGTTAAATTTTGGGGAAAAGTATTGTTACAAAATTTTTTTCATTTTCAAATTCAAATTTTAAAATTTTCTCAATTTTACTGATAGAATTTTTTAGCCGTAAAAGATTGCTTAAATCTATTGAATTTATCTTGAAGTTCGAATAATTATCTTCAATTAAGCAATTATTTGTCTAATGTTAATCATTTTTTTGATGTTTATAATGATTGAGAAAATTTTTTAAATTGTTCAACAAATTAATTTTTGCCCTATATCTTCGAATGACTCATATTTTATGACGAATTCTATTTTCCCTTCATTTGGATTTGAAAAATCTGCCGATCCATGTCAGGAGCGGCTGAATGGCGCTTTTTACCATTAAATATAATTGTAATTTATATGTTATTTTCCTACACTATACTATTGTTGCCGCTAGACCCTCTTTAAATAGTAATGCAATCGTTTTTATCAATGAAAATGTAAATTCAATTACGGCCATAATTGAAATCCTTTCTCTATTTTTGTAGTATTAAGTAATAAAAATAAACAATCTTTCTGGTTCATGGCTTACGTTATGACATTACGTTTTATTCGCAGTAATTTTGCAACAGTAATCACCTAAAGTATTTCACGTATAATAATAATAATAATAATAATGAAATTGCTCCTCAAATGACACTGGTTTTGTTTTAATATTTTTTGTTGTGTTATAGAGTTAATCTAATTTTTCTTTTCATAAATTAGTCTCTTGAGTGAGGATAAAAGATTATGACTCCTCTCTTGGGTAAGAATAAAGAAATGAAGGACGAAACTAATAAACTATAAACGACATAGAATTAACGAAATAGACTAAAAGTAAAACGGTATTTCTTGAATTCAGGTCATGATGACAAATAATTAATACAAGAAATTTGTAGAATTTGTACATACATGATCTTAATTCTCTACACTGAAAAAAAAAAATCTGAAAAACGGTTGACCCTTTAACCCATAGAGGAAACTACCACGGGGCCTAGCTTGGCCCAGCTTTGGCTCAACTATGTAAAACTCTGGGCCAAGCTTGTAAGCCAGGCTTGGCCCAGTCCTGGTTGAAGTCTGGAATGATAACGATGGGCCAAGCTAATTTTCGAGTCTGGCCCATGCCATTTAATAAAAAATGATAAAAAAGAATTATTGTTATTGGATGTTATTTTTTTATTTAATTTTGTAAGTAAAGTAAATTCAAACCTAACTGTTGCTAATTATAAGAAATAAAGTGTGAAAATCGTATCCGTTCTTCTAATCGAGATTCGAACCCGAGCCGCGCGCTTGCCAGACCGATAACTAACCCCTACACAGTACGACCGATAAGTTGGTGCACATCTTATTATTCTGATAAGCTAAATCTATATAGTGACGAAGTGTGACGGTTTATTATTTATATAATTTATGTTATTTAATATTGTGTTTCGATGAAAATTAACTATTTTTTACAAAAGTTTATTATAGTTAAAAAAAATGAAAGAGTCAAGTTGTTATATTACTTTAAACTTTGTACATCGTTCTGTATATTTTTAATATCTTATGATAAATTTTCATGTTTAAAATTATCAATATTAAAAATTCAACTGTAAATTATTATATTTTAATTTTTTTAAGACTACATCAATTTTGACGATATGCAATTGTCTTGGTTAAATAATAAATTTTAAATTTTAGAATTTGTTAGCAAATATTCGTTAAACAATAAATGTTTACTGTTTAAAATTCTATTACTTAATGATTTATTAAGTTTGAATTTCCCATTGAATGGCTAAGGCTAGGTTACCCAATTCTGGCTCAAGTCTTGGTTGCTATTCAACGCCCATGGCTATAAAGAAAAAAAAATTTACTTAAATCAAGTAAATAATTTTTAAGAATTTCATCTTCTTGATTTGAGTAGAAAAATTCTTAAACTAAGAAATTTTTCTCGATTTAAGTAAATTTTATTTAATTAAAGAATTTTTCGTTTTGATTGAAGACAATTAAACTCTTCAAAGTTATTTTCTTGGTTCAAGAATTTTTCTCTTGAATTAAGTTAATTTTTTTTTTCAGTGTAGGTTTCCCAATCTTGGCTAACCCTTGGGTAATCATTGTGGCCGTGACTGGGTGACCCAGTTCTGGCCCAGGCTCGGGTAATAATTGGGCCGACCAAGGCGTGGTTGCCCAGTCTTGGCCCAAGCTTGGGTAATCATTGGCATGGCCGAGGCTGGGTTAAACAGCCTGGCCAACGCATGGGCCAATACAGGTACGCCGAAGCTAGGTTTCCCAGTACTGGCCCAAGCCTGGCCCCTTTGTCAACTCTGGAGGTTTCCTGCATGGGAAGCCATTTCTGAAACTTCCCGCTATGTACAAAACGCGTGAGAAATTATCAATTCTGTTTTTGAGCTCTTAACAACTTTTAATTTTTTCGAGCTCGAAATTCTTGTGGTTGTTAAGAACATATTTTTTTTTTAATTTTAAATTGCAATATCTTCCGAACGAATCAATCGTTTTTGATGGGACTTGAAGCATTCGACGCAGTTTTTCAAGCACAAAAAGATTATTTCTTATTTGTTGAACGATCTGAGAAGAAATTTTGAAGTTATGTAAGAAAAATGAATTTTTCCAAATTTTTCGACAACGATTTCTCTTGAACGACTGAACCGATCTTGATGCAGTTTGCGGCAATCAATGTTGTTTTTTAAGGTTAAGAGTAGATTAGTTTTTGGAATTGATCAATACATTAGTTAAAAACTTTTTTTTGAAAATTTCATTTTTGAGATTTCTCAAAATCTACCGAGCTTAATTGATTCAAACGTGAAATCTAACAGCAAAGGAACTCCTTCGAATGCCACCAACCGAGTTTCAATCGGTCAAGCTGTTCAAAAGTGATAAGGAGTTTACACACACACACACTGAAAAAAAAAGTTTTCTACGCTTCACTATCCGTTGTATCGTGAACGGCATATTCGCTATAATCAGGGAACGGATCCTGACGGTCGCGATCTAAGCTCGAAGCGCCAGTGTCTTCGGCGTAAGTTCCAAACCTCATTTGTCATTGTTTATCGACAATTATTAAGTGCATGGTGATTATTGTCGTAATTATTATTACTGGATAAAATATTTAAAACTTGGCTTCGATCATATAAATCATTATTTGAAACATCAATAATAAATTATGCAAAGTCAGTTTCTCCTTCACCGCTAGGTGTATTCAATAGATCGCTAAATTAGCAAAACGGATAGTGAACATAGCCATCCTGTGTTTCGTAACGTGCGTATAGACAGTCGCGATACTGTATCCTGAAGCGTAGAAAACTTTTTTTTCAGTGTACACACACACCGATTTTTTGAAAACCATTGATTTTTATAGCGGAAAGTTAAGAATAATTTTGAAGAGCTTGATTTTCTGATTTAAGAAAAAAAATAAAAGTAAAGAAATTTTTATTGATTAAAATGAATTTCACTTGATACAAAATTTTCGTCTTGATTCTAGAGAATGAAACTCTTCAAAATGATTTTCTTAGTTAAAAAATTTATCTCTTTAATCAAATTAATTTTTTTTCAATGCACCCGAATGCATGTCAAAGTATTAATGAAATTTCGAAACATTTAAAGTTTAGCATTTACTCTAATTAATTTGTAAAACTATCAAATAAAAATGACAGAATTACTTGATTCAAGATCGAATAAATTAATTTGATTGCTTCAAAAGCTTAATATGGTTTCTTAAAGTATATTATGTAAGTCCTCATACATACACAAAAAATAGATTCACATGATCTATTGGAAAAATTATTTTTGAAGCAGGATTTGAACCTCCGTCTAAGAAAATTAGAAATACTTTTTTCAAGAATACCTCTTATTTTTCAATTGATAGATTTTTGATCAATTATTTTTTACTTTTTAGCCAAAAAACTGTTTATAGGTCTTCAAAAAAATGTTTTATTTTTTCGAGAGTTGTACGCTTTTCGATTATGCACAAGAATTATTTTCAAAATGCTAGTAGCAGTGTGCTATAGTTAAATAAATTGTTAAATGATTATTTGGATCAGTATATAAAGAAAAAAAAAAAATTAAAAACTTCATAAATGGAAAGCTAATACAGTGCTCCCTCTTTTAGAATATTTTAGCTGTCTCTAAATTTTTTCATTAGTTGCTAACAACACGGAAAGAACAATAAGTCACTGTACATCCTCGTATAGTATACTCCGTGATATCTATAGTGGAAAAGTTTGGAAAATCCAAAAGTGCACGCCTCATAACGCTCATTCATTGTTTAAGAAAAAAATTAATTGTGTAATTTATTAAAAAAAAAAAAAAAAATTTTATAATTAAGTAATTTCTTACAGAGTATTTTTTATTTTTTTTTTTAAATATCGGCGCCCTTTTTTCTTGTCATATGCGCACGCAGTCTAAAAAAATCTAGCTTGATCAAGTGGCGCCATAGTTTTTACGTGACAAATAAGAAAAGTTCGTTGGGCTTTGTAAAAAATTTAATTAAAAAAAAAAATACGTAAACTAGGCCACTGATATGAAATACGGACCCAGTTCATCGAATTCTTAAACTAATAAAAAAGGTCCGGTCTTGAAATATCAATTTGTTCGGGGGTAATCGTTGGTACATCCAAAATGGGGTGACATCCGGACGTCCACGGAAATTTTTTTTCAAAATAGTAACATGAAATGATTTTAGAAAGTAAAAGATGGTTTAATTTAAGTTTTTTCGGTGTACATCTACTTATATCATTGTATAAGTGTAATATGGTTGTGATAGAGGCATTTAAAGATCACAAAATTGCTTGACCTTGACGAATCGAGTATAAAGCACAACCTCACGCGCTTCGCGCTATGAGGCGTGCAAAAATTTCAGACTATAGTCAATATCCTTCAAAGTACACTAAATTATTTTTGGACTGTACTCCGTGAAGTCTCCGATTTAATCGATCAATTTTTCTGGTTATATCGCGTAAGATTTCACGGGATATAATCTGAAAAATTATTTCGTGTAAATTGAATTATACTCGGTTGAAATTTGGATTATGCCCACGGTGACTCCGCCATTTTTTTTTTTAGTGCCTGCGCACTTAGCATTATCATATCTATTATGTATTTTAAATATTAGGTTAGTCAAATATTGTTTTAAATAATTATTACATACATTAAAAACATTTAAGGAGCATTAAAGCATAATTTTTCCGATAGTTTGGGGTTAAAAAATTTTTTTTTCTTTTCTTAGACTTTTCGAACTTAAAAATGTTAACCTAGGAAAAAAATATTTTTACATATCAAAATATATAAATAGTCACACACTCATATAATTCACTGATTATATTTTAATTAATGTCCAATATGCTGATTGACTATAACTCACAAATTATAAACAGCACTTTACGCGCAGGCGCTAGAAAAAAAATTTAGGAAAACGGTTGACCCTGAAGGCCATCCCTGTAACTTCCCGCTAATTCCATACTTAGGCGCTTAAAATTGCACCAATGACGTTTTTGAGCTCTTCGAGCTCAAAAATACAATTTATGGGTTATTTTGAGCTCTCCGAGCTCAAAGAGATTGCTTTCTTGTGCTTTAAAGCTCTTCGAGCTCAAAAGTCTGATAGAGATTTGATGACACGATTTTTTGAATTTTTAAACCGCAATAACTTTTGAATGAATAAACCGATTTTTACGCGGTTAGAAGCATTCGACGCAGTTTTTTAAGCCTCACAAAGAATCTTAAATTTTGAATTTATCGCGCTAGGAATTTTGGAGTTATTCCGAAAAAACACTTTTTTCGGTTTTCTTTCGTTCACGATATCTCTCGAACGAATCAACCGATTTTGACCAGACTGGTAGCGATCGACGTGGTTTTTTGAGGTTAAGAGCTGATTAGTTTTTGGAATTGAACCTTTAAGCCGTTTAGAAGTTATTCCAAAAAAACCACATTTGAAAAAAAATTTTTTTTCAGTTTTTTTTAAGATTTCTCAAAATCTATTAATCTGAATTGGTCCAGATAGTTTTCAAAATCTAAGTTTGGTCAAGCCCTTTCGAATGGCACCAACCGCGATGAAATCGGTCAAGCCGTTCAAAAGTTATAAGCGGTTCACATACTTTCACACACACACACACACACACACACACACACACACACACACACACATACAGACACCATGACAACCTCGCGGGGATAGTCAGGGAAGCTTCCTGTGACCTTCAAACGTCGAGATCTAATGAAAACTCGATTTTTGCAAAACGGGGTGAAAACAATAACTTCCCGATTTTTGAAAATCTTCGATTTTCTTAGCGGGAAGTTAAAAATGGTGGAGTCACCGTGGGTATAATCCAAATTTCAACCGAGTATAATTCAATTTACACGAAATAATTTTTCAGATTATATCCCGTGAAATCTTACGCGACATAACCAGAAAAATTGTTCGATTAAATCGGAGACTTCACGGAGTACAGTCCAAAAATAATTCAGTATACTTTGAAGGATATTGACTATAGTCTGAAATTTTTTTCACTATAGATATCACGGAGTATACTATACGAGGATGTACAGTGACTTATTGTTCTTTCCGTGAAGAGAGAAAAAAAAAAGATAACCTGTTATATCTTAGGGAGGGAGCATAGCCATGGTGCCTTAGTTCGATTTCCGATCAGATTCGTAGAGTTCCCAAAATAGCGGAAATAGATGAAATATTACAGGACGACAATAACAACAACAACAACAACATCAAATAGAATTTACCACAATCGATTCCGCCATCGCGGCCATCATACCAAAGATAAATCCAAGTGTATTTATAAAACACCACTTGTGGTATTTAAATGATGAACTAGCTATAATTGCATTATTTGATGACAATGTCTCAGTGGATATTAAAAAAAAAAATTGTTGATGCTAAAACGGGAAGGATTCGCAGCAATGAATCATATCGGTTTCTAATTGATGAAAAAGATTTTGATTGTTATTAATAAAAGATTTAAGTGACTTTGTCTCAAAAAATTCTTTGGAATTGTTTAAAAAATTTGATTTACTCTATGAGTTTTTAGAATACGATTCCTGATAGGGCCCAGTGATAAAAATTATAATGAATGTTTGAATTTTTTCAAATTATTAAAAGTATCTAACGACGTAGCTAAACGAGGAATCGCATTAATTGAAGAGTATAACAACTTTTTCACAAAAGATGAACAACAATTGCAGTACCTTATACAATTTGTACGAAAGCATCGACAAAGTTATCCGAGTTGCGATAAAAAAAGTCTCTAACGAGAAGAAATGTAAATTTGTAAAAAGCATAATTATACGATAAATTGTAAGTATGAACAAAAAATATAAATGTATTATGTAAAATCACGTACTTGTTGGTTCAGATTTTTTACAAATCCTTACAAGAAATGAAAGAATTTTTTTTTGTCTTAAATTAAAACTAAAAAAATTAGGAAAATGGTTGACCCTAAAGGCCATCCCTGCAACTTCCCGTTAATTCCATATCTAAGCGCTTAAAATTGCACTTATGACGTTTTTGAGCTCTTCAAGCTTAAAAATATAATTCTTGTGTTATTTCAAGCTCTCCGAGCTCAAAGATAGCTGTTCTATGCTTTTGAGCTCTTCGAGCTCAAAAGTCATAGCAGTTTCGTAGAACACTGTTTTTTGAATTTTCAAACCGCAATAACTTGTGAATGAATCAACCGATTTTTTCGGGGTTCTGGGCATTTAACGCAGTTTTTTAAACTCTTTGAAAAATCTTAGAGCGCGAACTGGTCAGACTGAAAATTTCATAGCAATTCTGAAAAAAACTTTTTTTTCAATTTTTTTCGACAACGATATCTCATGAATGAATCAACCGATTTTGACCAGACCGGTAGCGATCGACGTGGTTTTCTGATGTTAAGAGCTGATCAATTTTTAGAATCGGTCGGTAAAGCAGTTTAAAAGTTATTCCAAGAAAAACCACATTTGAAAAAGAATTTTTTTTTAGTTTTTTTTTTTATTTCTCGGAATCTACCGGTCCAAGCCAGTTCAAAATCACAGGAAATATATATATATATATATTAGGGTGGGTCAAAAAAATCGATTATTTTTTTTTTTAACTTCTTACATTGAAAAGTTGGTTCTCAGGCACCTCTAGAAAATGCTCACCAAATTTGAGCTCTTAATATTGATAGGAAGGTTATGCTCATCACAGTTTTACATTTTTTGATAGTCTCTTATAAAAAAAATCATATCTCACTATTGATCAATTTTTTAACCAAATTTTGATACATATTTTTGTAGAAAATTAACTATTTTAAAGATATCCGAGATCAAAGTTTAAAAAATTGATCAAAAAAAAATTTTTTTTTTTAATTTCCTACCACATTAAATGTTTTAAACTTTGATCTCGGATATCTTTGAAATGGTTAATATAATCGCTTACACATATCAGATCTTTTTGGTAGATCATTCAATTTTGATTTTTTTTTTTTCGGTCCCATTTTTTTTTTTTACTTTATTTTTTTTTTTTCGGTCCCATCGTGAATTCTTGTTGGAAATACCCAAAAAAAAATTCCCTGAAAGTTTGAGCTCTTAATATTAATTAACGTCCTCGACCAAGGCATGTGAATATTTCCCATTGAAAATACACAAAAACTTTGATTTTTAATTTTTGAATTTCTAAAGCTCAGCGGCATTTCATGGGATCACTTTGATCGAAGATGGTTTTTTCTAAGAATTGAACGCTCTACAAAAGTGCCCATTGCCGCAAAGTCGTAACTCACACTGGCGAGGCAGTACGGGCCACTGAACCTGATTTTTTCATAAAATTGGCGTTTTTTCGCATTTATCTCGTAAATATCAAGAGCTACGGAAAAAATGTGAATGACAAACTTGTAGAGAATTCAATTTCCAACAAAAAAAGTCCTATGGACCAAATCGCTAAGATCAATATTAAGCGAGATATTAAGCCTTGAATATATTTTTTCGTGAAATTTTGGCCGATCATTGATTTAAACTTATTAATATCTTGTTTACTTTCTCTGTTTTTTATATTTTTTCTTCAATATATTTTTTTAAGGCTAGAAAACTAAAGCAAAATTAATAATCTACAATATTTAACCTTTAATGATAATAAACATTTAAACAAACTCTTTTCTCTTTGTTTCTTCTCCGTCAGTAGGTACTTAATAATCTAATGGCAACGTTGCGATGTAACTAACATTGCAGTGATTCCCCCACCAGTTGATAAACAACGTTTGACAAAAAGTACGCGACCAGCGAAAGCTCAGTCATTGTCCGCAAATCGAAAGCCTCTCTCCTCTCCAAAAATCCCCTCTTTTACGTAACCTTGAATTCCCTGGCGGTTTCATGCTTACGGTAAATCCGCGGTGACTCCATAGTGAAAAGATGGTCGATTCACGGTCGTTTCACGTGACGGCTATTTCACTATCTAGTTAGGGTTGTAGTACGGTGAAATCACTGTCGAAAAACAGTATATTCGTTCTATTGCGTCACTAACTACGGATAGTAGATAAATGTTGACTTATCAGCAGTTCTATGGTGAAAAGACCGTTTCTAATTCGTGGAACTTTAGCATTTCTGTTGTCAGTATGGCGTGCTTCTACTGCGGAAAAATGATTTTTTCAAAGTGAACACCTCATAAACTCATAGTGATATCACTGTGGACCTACTATGGTTCGATGATCGTTCGACCGTCAACTCACGGTAAAATAAACTTCTTTTCACGGTATATACTCGTTCGTTTTCTTCCGGACAAATGATGTAAATGCTGTTCAATTATTATTTTATAAACAGTGTAGAGTGCTGAACTCTATTGATATTTCACATTAAATTTAGTTATTTGTAGTTAATTTTCAGAATAAAAAAATTTTTTAAATAAACGCTTTAAAAAATTTCATTTACAAATTAATATTTTTTCGCTCGATTAAAAAAAAATAACACGTCACTTATCACGGTGATAATAAATTCAAAAGAATCCATGTATATCATCAATGCAAGGCCACAGTTTATTTCAAATAACTGTTCAGAAATATATTTAAAAAATGTCAGCGTTAAAAGCTGAAAAAACATAATAACTTACAGAGTGATGAAAAAAATATTTATTTTTTGACACTATTCGACAGTTAATAAATTTAATAATCACATCAATATTTATATGACAAACACAAATGAAGGAAAGCTCATGAAATAAAAAATTTTAATTATATGTTTTTTTACAGAATCAGGATATTTCAAGATACCATGAAAAACGTCCTTAATTATAATGGTATAAATATAAAAGAAAATTTCATCAACTTTTAATTAAAACTGCCTGCCCCTGTCTAAAAATATTCATTCAAACTCACTACCATTTAGTAGACAGTCCCATGGCTAAGCGGTACAACGCTCGTCATGCTTGCTTGAGACTGGTGAGGCGTGGGTACGAGTCCCGGTGTGAGCTGAAATTTAATTTTCAGTGAACATCAGTGCTCATAACTCACGCCGGGTTGTACAGGCTTAGTAGTGTATCAATGAGTTAGTAATTAATAAGTTAAAAAAAAATCCGTAAATACTACTTAAAATTATTATTGTCCTAAAAATACTAAATTTTTCATTTTGGAGAATTTTAGCATTTTCAAATGGGATTTTTTATGAGTAGGTTATACAAAGGCGGTCAAAGGAGCGTTATTCGACAAAGGAAGGAACGTGAAACGAGGGTGAAACGACGGTGAAACGACTTTGGATTCACTCCTATTTTACTGTGTAACAACAGTGCTTTGACTGTCAAATAACTATACATTTATAAACTTTTTACTATGGTTTCACTCCATAGTTGCCATATAAAAATGTCATTTGAACCATTTTACCAAGGTCTAATAATCTGATATATACCATATTTTAACAGTAGTGAAATGAAACAAAGTCACCAATGTTTCACCGTGAAATTACTACCGTAATACTAAGTTCTCACTGTTGACCATAGAGGGAACTACCGACTTTCCATAGTATTTTCACCGTGACCACAAAACCGCCAGGGTTAGTTTAATAAATCGCCCGCCTAATTGCAGCGCTTTCTTTGTTCTTTATTGTGTGATACTAATGCCGCAAATATCGAGAACAAAGCTCAGTGAACACTGAATGTACTCGCGTCGCATTTGTATGCTTTACGTTGCGTTAGGTACATTTTTCTATCATTTTTATTCTTGTCAAAGATGTCTGAACAAATCGGAAATAGAGTTTATAATTATTTAATTGGATTTGAAATTCATAATATTAATAATATTAAGTTACCTTCGTGTAGGGATGTATTGAATCTCTTTATGTACAAACATCAATCCTTAAAATTAAGTATACGAGCAAGTGCTAGTAGTGTGATCAGTGATACGAATGCTATTTGGGCTAATCTTTTGATTCCAACTTCTCGACCTCAGCACAGTATTAAAAAATTGGAAAAAATTCACAGTGACTACATGAAACTGAAGAATCATCGAAGTCGTGCAAAGACATCGAAAAGACAACGAACAAATGTGGAACAGTTTAGCAAACGTCTTGATAAATTATTTGACATTGCAAATTGTGCTGCACTAAAAAATTTACCGAAAAATTTGCAGCAATTTTTGACAGATTGTCGTAAAGGAAATAGAAATATCCATCTACCAGCAATTGACGTTATACAGAAGAAACTTCTGGAAATCTGTCTGCGATGGAAGTAGAAACTCCCAATAATGAGGAAATTGGTTAGTTCTAATATTATAATAGTTTTGTTTAATTATATTTGATTTGTTTAACATTCAGCTAATATGTTTACTAATTCACTGTTAACATTTTTCATTTCAGGAATGAAATTATCCCAACAGTCGTCCTTAAATAGTTTCTGTAGTTCCATATCAAATTCCAGTGAATTGAAGCGAACTTGTTCAGACTTTGAAGATACAATGCCAGCGCCTGAGAAAAATAAAATTGATATTCTGACTTCGGAATTAGTATTAGCACTAGATAGAACTAAAACTAGTAATAGAAATGCGATGTACATCATTTCTGCTGTTATTCAAAGTTTAGGACTTGAGATTGATAAATATAATTTAAGTTACTCCACTATTCGCAATGCGCGTATTTCAAAAAGAGAAGAAATTGTCGATACGATCAAAGAAGAAGAAATTTTTGATGACTCTCTCGTAGTGCACTGGGATGGAAAGATGCTTCCTGCGGGAAATGGTCAACCAAAAGCAGAACGATTATCAATACACGTTACCGGAATAAATACTGATAAAAATTTAAAAACTCCGATTCTCTCTGATAGCACAGGTGAAAGCCAAGCTCCAGCGATTTTTGAAACGCTGATAGAGTGGGATCTTTGCGATAATGTTAAAGCAATGTGCTTTGATACAACTAGTTCAAATACCGGTTAGTTAATGTTGTGGTTGAATGAATTTATATCACAGTATTTGTTTTTTGACTTGGAAAGAAATTTTCAAATAAGAATTTGATTAATTTTTTTAATTATTTTTACGAATGTTGAGTTAAAATATAAGCTGAGTCAAAAATTTGAATAACTGATAATTAAATAACAGTTTATCAATAACTAATTCTTTGTTTTAGGTTGTTTTAATGGCGCATGTGCATTATTAGAAGATAAAATTGGCCGTGACTTATTATATCTTGCTTGTCGCCATCATAATTCTGAATTGATGTTACGAAATGTTGCAGAAGTTGCTTGGCCAGTGACGAATAGTCCAAATGTACCAATTTTCAAAAGACTCAGAGATAATTGGGAAAAAATTGATAAATCTGCGTATGAAATCGGCACAGAGGATAAAGATATTGCACTTATTTTAAATCAAAAGAAAAGACGATATTCTTGACTTCATAGAAAATCAACTGAAGGTATTAATTAATTCATAAATAGTTTTACCATTGAAAGAATTATTATTTATAAAGTTAATTTCTTTTTACAGTCATTAGATCTTTCTGATACACTGATAGGAGGCCTTGTTAAGATTTAATTAGCTTTATTAACTGTTAATAAATGATTTTTAACATCATGGGATTTGATAAATATTTATTAACAGTTAATTAGTATTCATTACGTAGAATTTATTAACTGTTAATAAATATTTATTAATTTATTAATAGTTAATAAATATTTGTTAACTGTTAACAAATATTTATTTAGGATAAAAAGCAAAAATAGCAATTTTCTTTTGACACTTTTTATAACCCTATAACTGGAATACATTGATAATAATTCAATTCACTTAATAAATTAACGTTTTTAATATGTAAAAATATAAAAAATAATTATGAGCTGTGATAGAATTTGGTAGTTTACAATAAATGTTATTATAATGTAATATAATTAATGCAAATAATTTATAAGGATGATTTTTGTTTATAAGCAACCTTCATATCATATGACATTGCAAGCCAAACAAATTCACTCAACCAAGTATTTATTAACTGTTAATAAATATTTGTTATCTATTAATAAATATTTATTAAATATTATTAAATGTACTTTTCTCTCTAATAAATATTTATTTAATGTTAAAAAATATTTATTAAATTAAATTATTATCTTCAAATAAATCAAATTATTAATAGTAAATAAATCCTTTTATCAGTGTAGTTATTTTGCATACTTCGATATAACTCGAATTTTTAAGTGATTTAGTTTTATAAATTTTGCCTTTTTAAATAATATTTTTTACTTTAAAATTCTATAAATACCTTCTTTTCTGGCCGCAATTATTAAATTTTTCTTATTTTTTGTTAGAATCATCATCCGAGAAATGATTACAAGGAGTTTTTGGAGCTGAGCTGTATCTTTTTGGGTGGTATCAAAAGTCATAGAGCCGAATTTAAAGCACCTGGTGCTTTTCATCACGCACGGTGGTTATCGAAAGCTCTCTATTGCTTGAAAATATATATGTTTAGAAACCAGTTTAAAATGGGAGCAAACGAAAAAAAAATTTTGCAGAAAATATGTGTTTTCATCGTAATATTTTATGTAAAAATATGGTTTACTGCTCTTAATGCAATAAATGCTCCAAACTCGGATTTGCAATTAGTAAAAGATCTTATTGACTACAGAAAAATACATCCAGAAATTGCAAATGCAGCACTCGATAAATTGTCTCGGCATTTGTGGTACTTACACGAAAATCTTGCTTGCTTAGCTCTTTTTGATGAAACTGTGTCAGTAGAAGAAAAAGTAAAGATCGTACAAAAAATAAATTCCCAGGTAGCGGTCAAAAAGCCTAATAAACGTTTATCAGTCGCTTATGAAGAAATAACGTCGTTATCTGAGAAAAACATAAGCGATTTTGTTAATCCAAACTCGTTGTTTATTTTTGAACAATTTGAGCTCCCCTATGAATTTTTGCATACAGATCCAAGTTTGTGGGAATCAAATCTTGAGTATAAACGATGTTATGATACATTCAAAAAGTTAAAAGTAGTAAACGATACTGCGGAAAGAGGAGTAGCGCTAGCCGAAAGTTTTAATGAAGTATTGACTTATAACGAAGATGAAAGACAAAGAATTTTTCAAACTGTTCAGCACCATCGATCTCAATACACATCGTGTAAAAAATCACAATATATTGACAATGAATTAATCTAACAATTCATTTTTCTGCTTTCAATAATAATTAATTGGTATTGTTGTTTTTATTTTTATTAAATAATTATTGTTGTTAATATAATTCGAACTATTATAATTTAATAAACTGTTAATAATATATAAATTATTTAAGTGTAATTGAATTCATAAGTTTTATGCAGAAACTCGTAAATCCATTATTTATTAAAGATTCTTAAGATATAAGCTTTTATAGTGTAAGATACTTATCATATCCTGTTTTTCTAGCCTTAAAAAAATATATTGAAGAAAAAATATAAAAAACAGAGAAAGTAAACAAGATATTAATAAGTTTAAATCAATGATCGGCCAAAATTTCACGAAAAAATATATTCAAGGCTTAATATCTCGCTTAATATTGATCTTAGCGATTTGGTCCATAGGACTTTTTTTGTTGGAAATTGAATTCTCTACAAGTTTGTTATTCATATTTTTTCCGTAGCTCTTGATATTTACGAGATAAATGCGAAAAAACGCCAATTTTATGAAAAAATCAGGTTCAGTGGCCCGTACTGCCTCGCCAGTGTGAGTTACGACTTTGCGGCAATGGGCACTTTTGTAGAGCGTTCAATTCTTAGAAAAAACCATCTTCGATTAAAGTGATCCCATGAAATGCCGCTGAGCTTTAGAAATTCAAAAATTAAAAATCAAAGTTTTTGTGTATTTTCAATGGGAAATATTCACATGCCTTGGTCGAGGACGTTAATTAATATTAAGAGCTCAAACTTTCAGGGAATTTTTTTTTGGGTATTTCCAACAAGAATTCACGATGGGACCGAAAAAAAAAAAATAAAGTAAAAAAAAAAATCACCCTAATATATATATATGTATATATATATATATATATGAGAAAGCTCGGTTGTGAAAAAACAAAATATTAAAATTATTAAATGTTACGTTGCAATTAATCAATCTGACGTGGTATATTAAGTTAATTCATTTCAAATTCTCATTTGATTCCACTGCTTGAACAATCAAGAAAATAATGATGTGGTTTAATTGTCATGATATAAATTGAATAAAGAAAATAAACTCTAAAGATAATAATTAATGCTGATTTTCCGTGACCATTCGAGTGAATTTGTGATTCGATTAGTGTATGGTTGATTCGTTCGTTAGTTTTCGAGGAAGTAAAGTTAAGATGCGGGCTGTGGGCAATGAAAGGAGAAGAGATGGACGATGGCGCCTGCCAAGCTATCAATGTGACTCCTTGTACTTCGGACGCATATTTTTAGAAATATCAGTAGTATTTGTACCCAGAAAAAAATGAAACGAAACTGAGGATACATCAACTTTCTTAACAGGACAATAGAACCTATTGTCGACGTTTCAACGAGTCTGGAATGACATACTACTCCCTCGAGAACTGGGAACACTCAGGTACTTGAGCTTCTACACTGATAAAAAAATTGACTTGACTCAAAAGCCAAACTCTTGAACCAAGAATTCCATTTTGAAGAAAAATATTTTCTTGAGTCAAGAGAATAAATTCTTGACTCAAGAAAATTTTCTTAGACCAAGAATAATTTCTTAGCTCAAGAATTTATTCTCTTGACTTAAGAATATCATTTTCTTCAAAATGGTATTCTTGGTCCAAGAGTTTGGCTCTTGAGTCAAGTCAATTTTTTTATCAGTGTAGAGACTTTTCACCAAAGTCAATGTAAAGTCTGAGTACTTTTTTTGTATGATAGCTGCCTTAAGGTTTAATTAGTGATGCATTACGATGATGTCATTTTAATGTCATCGGTTGATCAATGATTCTAATGTCACTGATTTTGATACTTTTAATTTAAACCAATTCGACTCACAATTACTAAGCAAAATTATTCTTTTCTAAGATGACACTGCTGTTAATTGACTTCATTTTATTACCTATGAAATAGATTATTCATTCATTTATATATTCAGAGGCAGAATTGCTCTATTAATCACGTAACGTATTCAATTAGGGCTAGACGGTGCCAACTATTTTAAATATTTAACTAATTTTTAGATAAATTAGTAATCCAAATTGACGGTTTACTTCAAAAATCTCGTATGTTAAAAAAAGTAATTATTTAGAAGAGGGGAAAAAACCTATCGTTTAACTATAGGAAGTACATACAAATTTGAAGATACGATATTTTATTATTTTTAGTTAATAATGTTTGCTTTCATGGATTTTACTGAAAAATGATTACTCTATCAGTAGAAGGTGATTTTGAATGTTTTTATCTAACAATCGAGTCAGACAATTCCGCGAAAAATTGACGTAAAGAAACTTTATAAAATTGATTTTGAACACCGATAAACAGGTCTTCAGGCCTATAAGATTATTCAGCTTGAAAAAATATTCTTGAATCCCTTAACCAAGAAAGAGAGTACAAAAAAATTACGAATCCTTTTTTTCGTGCTATTGCTTAGAATTATGTTAGAACTATAAGTCTAAAAAAATTTTTACTGGTAGATGCAAAAACTAGAATCTTGTCAAAAGTACTCTTTTTTTTTTAACTTCGATATTAATTTTCACTTAAACGAAACCCGTCAAAAATTGCTGAAAATTAAAATTTTTTTTTGCTATCTCAATTTTTATTTAGAGTATATTGCTTCAATAAACAATGTTTCTTCTTTGGGTGATTTGATCATCTGCCTGGGTTTTTTCGTAGACATACCGATAAGCAAACCTTATTTTTTTGACGATATTTCATTTTCGAAAAATAAATTTTTTTTTTCACTTGTTAAGGGGGTACCCCATTTTACCCCCAAAAAATTAAAAAGATTTATTGGCGGTAACCAGAAATTTTTGTTATTTACTTACAAAATAACTTAACAAAATAAGATTCAGCGTATTTTAGTCCCCAATAACTTCAGATTTCCTTAAGTACCCCCGTTTTGCCCCCCCCCCCCCGCCCCTATAAGAAATATGAAAAAATCACGTGAATACTCAAATGAAAGGTCTCGATGAGTGTAACATCGGAATGAGCTCATATCTTTAAAAATGTCAATAATTAAGAAATGACAATGTATCTTGTCAGCTAATGATATTTGTAAAGATATAAGCTCATCTCGATATAACACTCGTGGAGACCTTTCATTTGATTACCCACATGAATTTTTTAAATACTTCATACATATTCATAACTTAAGTATTTATATATAAATAGAATATAAAAAGGAATTAATTGAAACCAAATTTCAATAATTTTTTAAGAAGTTATTTTGAATGATTTTGCGCGCTTTAATTATTGCTTTTTAAAAATTTCAAACTTGAAGGAAATATGTATAAATAATTTTTTATGAGGAAAAGAAATTTTTAGTTTTGATGTTTTATTATTTAGTATTAGTGGAATTTATATTCAGTGTAAATTCAGTGAATCGTTTTATTTTATTTATTACGTGATTTAGTGTATGTCACGCTATTTTATTGTGTCAGCGATTTGGCATTTTGTTCTTCATTTTATTGTAGCATTTGTTATTTTTATTTCGAGTCAGCGCCAAGACAACTTTCGGGTTTAGTTTTGTCCATTATTATTGTCACGGTTATTTTATTACATTTTGTGTGCAGTGAACTCGTTGATCACTTGGTCTGAATAAATTTTTTGCCGGCATAACAAAGTTTTTTTATGGAGTACAAAACAATGTCAGAAAATTGAGGAATTAAAAAATGGTAGATTTTCAAACTGTTCAGTTTGACGTGGAATGCCTTACAGAACATTAAAGAATTTAACAAAACTCATTGAAATCGTTACAATTATATTACTTTATTAATTGATTGATAACTGTAATAGCCTTCTTGTAATCAATCCCCTTAATGTTAACTGGAATATATGAAAAAGTGATAGTGTATAGAATAAGAGGATGATGACGGAGACTCTTGACCTCGTTTGTCTCGTAAGAGTGTTCTTCATGTCAACATAGAACCATGTAGAAACATTGAAGTAGCATCACCACGAAAGTAAAATGGCAAAACCCAGTGATCGTTCACTGTCACTAACACAACACAATCTTATTACAAGACTTGAGCTCTTGATGCTCTTCTATCAATCTTCAGCGTTACCTTTACTTGGGACAGTTTCAACTCAACCATGTTAGATTGAAAATTAATTGAGTGTAAAATATAGTCTGTGTTTTCAGGAACATCTACAGTTCAATTTTTATCAAAGACATGCTGCTACTTAAATTTCAAAAGAACTCTTACTTTTCTTAAGAACGAAAAAAAATTTTTAATGGTATAAAATGGTATATTATTTAGATTCTAAGTCAAGGAATGTTAAAAGTTTAATCTGCGACCAAAAGTCATGAAAAATGTTGAGAATGGAATAGTTTCATTTTTTCTTTTTTTTTTTTTTTGCATACTGTATATCTACTTTATTTTTCGATTTACTTATTTTAGTATTGCGGGAGTCACTATTCTCTAAGTTCAGAACGCTTGGTGTCGTGAACCTCGACTCTCAAAATCTATATTTAACATGTTATTTATAAAGCGGAACTTATACTCCCAGACTAGCTTGTATCTCGTTGGATTTCAAGATTTAATTTGCGTTTAATTTTTCCTTCTTGTTTTAGAAAAATAATAAATACTTAATTAAACCTTAATTAACTCTCACAGCGATTATTTTTTTATATACTTCATAGCTAAACATTACTGTCACTGTTTATTTTCTCAATCCTTTATTATCATTTGAATTTTTATTCGCATTAAATTCTCAGTTTTTTTACCAATATATCCAAGGAACATAATGAGAAATCAATAGTAATTAAATGTAAAATAAAAAAGCTACTAAGGTAAAAGACCCTATTAGTGGCACCTTTAACCCCTATTAGTGGCACTTTTTCTTTCAATGAAAAAATGTTCTACTTGGAATAAAAATTAAAAATTTTTTTAATCCAAAGGTCTTAAAAATTAGAAATAATATATTCATTATTGAAATGAATGATTTCATTAATTGAATAAGTACCAAAATCAAAGAAAGTATCAGTAATGGGGTCCCCGCCACTAATGGGGTCTTTTACCCTACTTTAATTTTTTTCTTTAACTTTTTATTCACTTATATTCTAAACAATACTAAGGGTTAATGAAAAAACGATTACGATTGCAGTTTTTTAGACTTAATGAAGACTTTTAATTCCGTGGATCATTCGCTGTTGCTATGTTAGCTTTATGAGCTTGTCTTTTCAGTCGGGGTTATTGGACTGAGCAAAAGTAAGCAGTGCATGAAGGCGAGAATTTGTCATCATGGCGGGAACGTCTGTCTGGTGTATCTAGTGATGTGAAATTATCATTAAATTAAGTTCGGTCAGGTCATGAGCAATTGACGAAAATTTACACGATAACTAACCTCATTTTTTTTCTTCCGGTTGCTTAATAATGTTTGTAAAAATTTTTTAATTTTTCGCTATGTTAATCAATGATTTTCAAAAAACCGGGAAATTATTGTTTTCAGCTCGATTTTTGAAAATCGAGTTTTCATCATATCTCGACGTTTCGAGGTCCACGAAGCTATCCTGGCTATTTTGGCGATAATGACCGTATGTCTTCCTCTGTGTGTGCATTGATAAAAAAAATATCTTCATTCAAGAAAAATATTCTTGCTCCAAGAAAATGATTTTGAAAAGAACTAGTTGTCTTATTTCAAGAAATTCTTGTCTTGATTTCATGTTTCTTGGAGTGAGAGATCTAATCATTCCGATCGATAACATTTTTACTTGGTTCAAGACTATATTATCTTCGATCAATACAAGTGAATTCTTTATTCAAAAACGATTCTCTTCAATAAAGAATGACTTTATTTCATTTCAAGAATTATTGATTGTTGATTCAAGAACAAATTTTATTATTTATAATGTTATAAGTTTAAGTCAGAAAAAAACTTTGAAGTAAAAAAATTTGTATTTCTTTATATGCCGAAAAATATTTATTAATAAAGAGAATAGCAAAAATACAAAAATTGATATGCTTAAAACAAGTAAAATAATATCTTTTCACAACACCTGCTCTGGAAGTTGACTTTTCGAGCGCTGTATGTCATCTCCGAAGTAGACAATAATCGCATACTCGACTATATGTGTTTCATAAACGCACATGTTAGGTTAAAGACCACATAACTGCACGAATTCCTCCGAAACTATACTACTATAGAAATATAACCTCACGACTCTGTCTTTTTTTATTTTACTAGAAACTACTGAAACGCCATCTGATGCCGTAATAGTAATTGAACCAATGTTACCGTTAACCAATGTTAGTTACCATCTATCTTAATCCAAGTGAAAGAAATTCTTGGGCGAAGTTGTATACATCTTATTTTAAAACAACCAAGTTTCTTGATTCGAGAATTAATTTTTTAAGTTAAGAGAATTTAATTACTTAAAACAAAAATGACATTTTGACGAAAAAGTTTTTCTTGAATCGAGTCATTGTTTTAATTAGTGTGTGTGTGTTTTTATAACTTAGGGGAATCCCTTTTACGGATTCCAGGCATAGCTGTTCGGCCTGGATATGTGGCGACTCGACGCAGCGTCATACTACAACTCGACGCTAACGCCCCTACCCACTAAACCCTAAACCCCTTTTCTTCTTTCCTCTAATCCCTCATGGAAAACGCCGTCAGGCATTACTTCGTGAGGGGAGGATCTAGCTACTGCTATTCCTTCTGGTGGCTAAGGTGTTATTTTTCCTTCCTTCTAGTTTCTGTCATTTGCCCTTTTTCTTTCAATGGAACGCAGCTCTGTAAGCACTTCGGTGGTAAACGTGCTTGTAGCGTTCCAGGCAGCTTCGGATGACAGCATTTCTTCTACTATTGACTCTGGTGTGATTTTCTTGTTCAGGATCTTCTCTAACTCATCACGCTGTGGGTTAAAACGAGGGCACTCAAAGAAAACGTGCTCCGCATTTTCAGCAACTCTTGGGCAAGACGGACACTCTGGGGAATTATCGTGCTTAAAGCGATGAAGGTACTCCCAGAAACAGCCGTGTCCTGACAACATCTAGGTCAGATAGTAGTTGGCCTCGCCGTGATTCCGGTTAAGCCAAACGTCAATCCTTGGTATAAGTCGATGAGTCCATCTTCCCTTTTCCGCAGCATCCCATAGTTGATGCCATCTTGCTATACTATGTTGTCGCTCTTCAGTTCTCAGTTCTTCAGCGCTCAGTGTAGATGACCTCTTTCGGTGGTATAGGTTCTGTCTTTCCTCAGCTAGGACTCTAAGAGGCAGAGTTCCAGAAATGACGCACACTGCCTCCTCGGATATTGTGCAGAAGGAGCTTGCAACTCTCTCAGTGCACTTAATCGGTAGACCGGTCCGGCTTTCCTCCATGATTCTTGGGTCTCCAGCGCGTCTGCCCAAACGGATATTCCATATGTGAGCACTGATGTGACTACTGACGACAGCAA